>NW_026057584.1:62580088-62819518 GCF_023721935.1 Panthera uncia | reverse complement strand
TTTTTTTTTTTTCCTTCCCCTCCCCCATGGGTTTCTGTTATGTTTCTCAGGATCCACATAAGAGTGAAACCATATGGTATCTGTCTTTCTCTGTATGGCTTATTTCACTTAGCATCACACTCTCCAGTTCCATCCATGTTGCTACAAAGGGCCATATTTCATTCTTTCTCATTGCCACGTAGTACTCCATTGTGTATATACACCACAATTTCTTTATCCATTCATCAGTTGATGGACATTTAGGCTCTTTCCATAATTTGGCTATTGTTGAGAGTGCCGCTATAAACATTGGGGTACAGGTGCCCCTATGCATCAGTACTCCTGTATCCCTTGGATAAATTCCTAGCAGTGCTATTGCTGGGTCATAGGGTAGGTCTATTTTTAATTTTCTGAAGAACCTCCACACTGCTTTCCAGAGCGGCTGCACCAATTTGCATTCCCACCAACAGTGCAAGAGGGTTCCTGTTTCTCCACATCTGGAGGATGTATTTTAAAAGAATTATATATTTCTTATGAAAAGCATTGCTCAGAATGACATTGAGACATTATTCTCAGTTCTTTTGTTTATTTTTAATTGTGTCATTTAATTTTAAAGGGCAGAGGAAGATCAGTAAGAGAAGTGAAATCAAAGCATCTTATTTTGGACTTTTTACTAGGGAAATAAACCCAGTTATAGAAAGTTAAAAAAAAAAAAAAAAAGCAGAAGTGAGCAAGGACAGCAATCGAGTTGCAATATTTTCCCAAAGCAGCAAAGCATTTTGCATGGCAAATGAAAGACACAATTAGTTCTCCTTTCTTGGTTCCTTTCGAATCTTTGTGGTCAAGAATTTTGATAAAGTATTTCCATTCCTCCTACTAACCGATAATGTGCTAATTTCTTTGCAGTTATTCCTTCTCCTTCCACACAGTCTAGGGGTTCAGAGATCAGAATTTTAGCTCTCGCCACTCTCTGGCTGATAACTTCATGTACGATACCTACTGTACCTAGCTCACAGAAATATTTTGACAATTAAATGAGATAAATATTACTTGAACACTCTTCAAAAGTTCTTAAAGTTTCCTAAATTGGAAGTGTGAACATTATATTGCTATTATTAGCCTTTCGCCTGATGGTTCAGAAGGCTCAAAGACTTAACCCAACTATCACCAGAACCCTGGGCTTAGAGTTGAAACTTTTTCCTTCTTTTCTTTTCTTCCTTCTTTCCTTCTACAGCACTAATTTACCTAATACCCAGTATCACACAAGTACTGCTGGTTGTAGAGAATTGTACACATAGCCCAGACTCCCAGAGTTCAGTGGGAATCCAGGTGGCAGTGCAGCAAAGGATTAAAGCATGAATAGCCAAATCAAAGTGGCCGGGGTCCCCAAACAGCACTATGATTGTATCTTGAGCCAATTAACCTGCATTTCTGAATTTGTTTCTTTCTCTATAAAATGGAGATAATGTTACTGTAAGGTTTAAGTAAGATAGGGGTGCCTGGGTGGCTCAGTTGGTTGAATGGCTGACTTCAGCTCAGGTCAGGATCTCATGGTCCATGAGTTCGAGCCCCGCATCTCTGCGCCGCCCCTGCTCATGCTCTGTCTCTCTCTCTCTCTCTCTCTGTCTCTCTGTATCTCTCTCTCAAAAATAATTAAATAAATAAATAAGATAAATATTCATAGATTCTACCAGAGGGCCTGGAATACAGCAAGCACTCAATAAACCATAGCAGTTATTACCGTTCCTACCTGACCTGGTGAACTGGGAATCCAAGTACCATGGTTTTTCTAGTACCATATTCTGAATTCTGCAGAATCAATTGACATCCCACCAGAAGGGCTTCCACAGAGGAACCTGTAGTGGCCCAAACCCAAAAGTCTTAGCCAGAATTGAGGCCTCACAAATGTTGGGAGTGCTAACTTGGTAATTTCTAACTTTGGCTTTTTCACTGCCTCCAACCTCATGATGACAAAAAGGCACTTTTTCTAAATCATAGAAACTAATACTAATATTAGCAAGATGTGAGTTATATTTTATAAGTAATAAAACTTTTCTGGTAAGGCCATTAAAAATAAATAAACTCTCATCAATGTGGCACCACCAAAGAACTAATGACTGAGCTTCCAGAAAAATAGTTCTGATGTTGTGAAGTTCTGGACCCACAAGGCAAGGAACCTCTAGACCAGTGTTTCTCAAATGGAAGCAGTTTTGTCCCCCAGGGGACAACTGGCAAACATTTTTCGTTATCACAACTGGGGTGGGGGTGCTACTAGCATGCAGAGGATCGAGGCCAGGGATGCTGCTAAACATCCTGCAATGCACAGGACAGACTCCACAACAAATAATTATTTGACCCAAAATAGGAAAAGTACCACAGGCCTTCCCAAGTGAGCATGACTGATCCTGCCACAGCGATAAGCTTCTGCCTATGTAGCAGATATTTAGTCACTTTTTTTTGCGAGGTACTCTCCAACGGAAAAGTTATTATTTCCATTTTGCAAATAGGAAAATGGAGGCTAAGAAAATATAAATAATGTGCCCAAAGACCTCTGATGATAGAGGAGCTGGGACTAGACCTCTACCTGTCTGATTTTGAGACCTGGGTTCCTAACCCCTGCCCTACTGCCATGTGTGTGTGTGTGTGTGTGTGTGGCCTCAGTCCTTGCTTCCCACATTTATTTTTCCTAGCAAAGTGGCTAGTGTTTATTTGGGCTTAAGAAATATCTCCAGGACTGGTTCAGAGGATGCGGCTGTCCACACACTGCAGTGTGAGGGCTGCAGACCTTCTCTCCTTTACTCTGCTCTCACCTTTGATGAGTCCACAGGCTCACAGCCACTGCATCCTAAGAGGACTGTTACAGATGAGGTGCTCCTTGCCTTGAACCAAGCGATGTGTACCCCTGGTAAGCACTTTGTTGTGAGATGGAAGACAAAGCAGATAAACAAACAGCCAAGCCACTAAGGTCAGTGCCCCAAGTCTCTGAATTTTAGGGACCAAGGAGCCATGTGAAGGTGACCAGGCTGGCGGTGTATTGTTGAGGCAGCCATAGTAATCACAGTTATTCATTTACTTCTTGGTGGTCAATGAACCAACCAGCCATCAATCAGCTTCTGTATACAGGTCATGTTCCCAATGACTCTGACCAAGGGCTGCTGCTCAGGAACATGACAACACATGGAATCTTGGCTAAAATACTATTAGAGGTCAGAGGTGTGTATGTATTGGTTTATGGTTGACTGGTCCGATGACCTAGAGGAATGTGAACCTTAAGAATTGAAGAAGAACCAGTATTTTTTAGACAATAATATTTGGGGTAAGGACAGGCTTTATAAAACTCTAGGTCAGAGTTGGTAGTCCCCTGGATTCCGGCTGCAGGCTGGGACACCAGCATCTGAAATGACTCTCAGCCTAGAGAGGTACCTAATAAAGACAACACATTTTAAAATGTGAACCCATCTTTGGGGCGTCTTAGTGGCTCAGTCCGTTAAGCGTCTGACTTCGGCTCAGGTCATGATCTCATGGTTCATGAGTTAGGGCCCCGCATCAGACTCTGTGCTGATGGCTCAGAGCCTGGAGACTGCTTCAGACTCTGTGTCTCCCTCTCTCTCTGCCTCTCCCCAACTATGTTCTCTCTCTCTCTCAAAAATAAATATTCAAAAAATTTTTGAACATAAGTGTGAGCCCATCCTTAACAACTAAAAAGCTCTTCTCTGTGGCTTGTCACCAAGGAAAAATGTGTTTGGCTAGGGAACGAGGAAGTAAGGGAGAAATGGAGAGGATGAGGAAGGAGGAAGGAATCTTACTGCTTTGGTTTGAGTTTTTGTTTTTCTCCACTAGTTGTGAAGGTGAACTTACCAAAGAGTAGAAGTCCAAGGTCACTAGATTCTGAAGTGCTGGAGTTCTTACCTATTTTGTGCATGAAACCCTTTGGGTCTAGTGAAGCCTTTTCTCAGGAAAAAAAAAAAAAATGTTTTATTTTCCCTTGCCAATTTTTTACTTTTTTATTTTGAAATAATTTCAAATTTGTGGAAAAGTTGAAAAAATAATACAACCCAGAATCCCCAAATATTAACATTTTACCACATTTGCATTTTCATTCTCTCTTTATAACCATATGTATGTGGGGGTTTTGTTGTTAATTGAAGTATAGTTGGTATACAATATTATATTAGCTTCAGGTGTACAATATAGTGACTAGACATTCATATACATTACAAAATGCATGCCACCTATCACCATACAAGTTATTACATTATTATTGACTATATTTCCTATACTCTGCTTTTTATTCTTGGGATTTATTTCTTTTATAACTGAAGTTTATACCTGTTAATCCCCTTCACCTATTTCACTCATCCCCCCACAACCACCCCCACCACCCCCCACCTCTGCCCTGGCAACCACCTGTTTGTGGTTGGGCAACCACATCTTCTTTAGCCATTCATCTATCAATGGAAACTCAGCTTGCTTCCTTTATATGTTTACTTATTTATATGAATATTCTTATTATTTTCTTAACAGAGTTAAAGACATGGTCTTAACTGAGTTGAGACATGGTGCTACTTAATCTTTAAATACTTCAGTGTATATTTCCTAAAAAGCAGGAACTTTCTATATAATCTTAGTAAATTATAAAAATTGAAAAATTAATATTTATTGAGAATGCAATATTATTTGTCAGATCAACAAATCTCACTCAAATTTCATGAGTTGACCAAATAACATCCTTTCTGGCAAAAGAAAAAAATAGTTTTCTGGTCCAGTATCACATGTTGCATTGGGTTGTCATATCTCTTTAGTCTTCGTTTATCGGGAGCAGTCTTCAATCTTTCTTTTCCTTCATGACTTTGACATTTTTAAAGAGTATATGCCATATATTGTCTATGGAAGAGGTAGCTCCATGCAGGATTAGGATCCATTTATGTACAAAAGTGTTGCTGTGTCCTTTCCAGTGCACCATCCCAGGAGGCACCTAATGTTGGTTTGTCCCATGACTAGCAGTGTTAATTTTTATCACTTGGGTAAGGTGGTATCTGTCAGATTTCTCTTCTGTGAAATTATTATTACTCTCTTTTTAACTAGTGCCTATCTTATGGGGAGATTTTTTGAGATTCTATAATGGTTTCTTATCAGAATTTCACCTACTAGTTTTAGCATCCATTGATCAAACTTCTCTGATATAATTGTTATGATGTCAGTTGCTAAATGATGACTTTCTAATTCCATCATTCCTTTTACATTTATTAGTTAGCATATTGATTCTTCTATAAAATAAGGCAAGCAATGTGCCCTCTTTAACTCAAAAAAGCTGTTGAGAGAACCAGATGAGATCTATATGTAAAAGTATAGCGTAGAATGCTTCACAAATGTAAACCATTCTTTTACGATTACTCCCCTTATGCTTGCCCCCAGCAAAACTTGACAACATAGAAAGTTTCTACTCTCTGATCTAGTACACATTAAACTCCATGAGCATTTGCCTTCTTCAAATAATTCCATGGGGTTTGGATTGCAGTTAAGGCTACAGAATCCATTCAGAAAACATATTCAACATTTAGTTATCCAATTATTCAATTAATTGAGGCCAGACTTGAACAAAACACTATACTGATTGAATTTATAAATACAAAATTTCCTTAAAATATCTAAACATGAAATTTTGCAAAAGGTAGTTACACCAACACTTCACCTCAAAATTATACATTTTTAATGTATTTATATGTTTGAGAAGGGAAAATTCTACTACATGGACATTGATTTGCCACAAATCAATAACTCCTATGCAGGAAAGATCTGTGAAACTATGCCAAATTATTAAGCCACGATAGTCTACAAACTTGACTGCTTTAGAAATAGGCACAGCTGTATCCAAAGAATCAACTAGTTTGCTCAAACCTACCATATTTTAATGTTTACCTCTGACTTATTTTTATCAATTGATAGTTCTCTTGCCTTTTCTTTCTTTACTTATATATCTTTTTCTGGGAAAAAAGATGAAGGCAGAGCCCAGAATTTCCTTGAGAAGTGAAGAAGATATATTAGATTGCGTTATTTTTTATCTGAAATAATCTGTTCCTTATAAAGCAGCAGACAAAAATTGTGTGTATGTGTGCACATGAGTGTGTGTGTATAATTCTGTATATTTCTATTCCTTATTAGGGAGAGAAACATTTACGTATACAGGAAAATATATATACAAGAAGACTTACCAAAACACTAAGAGCCAAATGTGATAATCATTATTTCCTTCTTTAATTTTTTCTGTATTTGCCAAATTCTTTTTACCATGAGCATAAGTTACTTTTACAAGCAGGAAAAAAAATGAACAATTTTTTTAAATGGTTCAAATGAAAAACCAGGAAATAATTGTAAAAAAAAAAAAAAAAAGAAAAAGAAAGAAAGAAAGAAAGAAAAAGAAAGTCCAGGGGTACCTGGCAGCTCAGTTGGTTGAACATCCAACTATTGATTTTGGCTCAGGTCACAATCTCATGGTTTGGGCTCTATGCTGTCAGCACAGAGCCTGCATGGGATTCTCTCTCCATTTTCTCTCTGCCCCCTCCCCTGCTCACTCATTCTCATTCTCTCTCTCAATCTCTCTCTCTCTCTCAAAATAAATACGTAAACATTAAAAAAAGAGAGAGAGAGAAAGGTCAAAGTTTATAAAATTGCTTGGCCTTGCAAGTACTTTGAACACAGTGTCCATAAACAGTCATGATTCCAGAAGCACCCGTAAGGTCTGAACTTCAACTGAAGTCTTATCTTCTATTTAGCACATAAGGCCCCTCTTGATTCTAAGGGTGGCTCTGGATCAAGGGCAGAGATATGTGTGAACATGGGGCAAAGAAAGGAAACTCTCTGAGTCAAAAGCGAAGGAAATAGGGTTTTTCCCAAGGTGATATTTTCTGCTGCCCCTCTTGCTTCCAAAGGCAGAGAGAGCCAATACAGGCCCAGGGCTGCTCTTACATGTGGTGGGACCTAACAATCTTCCTCCTTTGTGTTGCCTATGGCTGAGCTAGGAGGCCTGAGCCATCGTGATGCTCAGACCTAGGCAAACAGGTAAATGCCCTCCAGTTCTTGTTCACTTTGTCCTATGGGATAGCTTGCCCTTCCCTGGCCACCGGTACTCACAGTAAAATTGACGGTATTGGCTGTCTTTGTAAATAACAAACATCATAATACATATTTTATATCTATATTATGGGGAATATGTATATATTGGGGAATTTTATATCTCCAAATAGTCTGAAATCCCTCCCTGTGATACTTTTGATAGTACACTTCCAAATTAATATCACCCTTGTTTTCAATCATACAATTGCTTGATTCATTCACAACTGTAATTTTGCAGCCAAACACTGCATAATAACCTTTTGTAATGTTTATTTATTTATTTTGAAAGAGAGAGTACTTGCAAGCAGGGGAGGGGCAGAGAGAGGAAGAGAGAGAATCCCAAGCAGGCTCCTCACTGTCAGCACAGAGCCCAAACCATGAGATCATGACCTGAGCTGAAATCAAGAGTCGGATGCCTAACTGACTGAGCCACCCAGGTGCCCCAATAATTACTGTAACTTTTAAGACAGCATATGCATTTAAATGGTCAAGATTATAAAATTAATATAATATTCTTTTTTTAACATGTATTTTTAATCCAAAAAGAAGTGTGATATTTCTAAATTGATGTAGTAAGTGTACATGACATAATTTTTTTAATTTAAAAAAAGTAAAAAAAGGTAATACATGCTGAGGCAAAATGCAGGTGCAGTCTTCTGAGTAAAGGGGAAAGGAAGCCCTCCACCTTTTTGACTTTAGGCCCTAGGCCATCTAGCCCTGTCAAACTAATTGTCCAAGTCATTCTGCACTGCTTACAGTCAAAGCTTCATGGTTTTCAGGAAAGAATTTGCTCTCCTTTGTCCTATGTACGTGCGAATCTTCTTCCTCACCGAAAGCCAGAGAGAACAGAATCTGAGACTTCTTGATTCTGTTTGGGACACTGTGCCTTCGGCCATCATCCCTCAGTCTCTTCCCACTCATCTCACCCTCTCTCCATGAACTCCTTGGCGGCTGCCCACTGCATACTCTCTGCATGGTGTTGTGATGGTTTTTAGAGTTGGGTTGAAGGATGACAATAAGCTACTGAAAATAACAAACTGGAAACCAACTTAGGAACATTTTCATAATGGCAATACCAAAATACTCTCCTTTTCCTGACAGTCTAAGAATAATTAAGAATCTAATCAATCAATTGAAATTGAACATTTTCTAATAGATTGAATTTCATGAAGTTGCAAGAGATAAGATTTTACCATGACAGTCTGTGTTTCACATAGATGAATTCACACATGAGATTACTGTCACATCAAACCCAATGACCTGTGTCAGCTTTGCCATGGCATCTCTCAATCTCTCTCTCTCTCTGTCTCTCTCTCTCTCCTGTTTACTTTCTCTGACTGTAGCTTGGTTGGTTTTCACATTACTTAGAGCTATGGTTTAGCACTTAAATAGCCATGTTTCCAACTAAATAACAGTTATTGTTTTTTAAAAACTATCTACTCAAATGCATTAAAGTATCTGAAGTTCGTAAAAATTGGGTTATAATCCTTTGATGGTTCTAATTTGAATTTTCTTTCTAATTTTGAACATTCAGGTCACCATCTTCTTTTATTGTACAAGAAAGGAGAGTTCCTATCATATACTGGAAAGAACATGTTCTTTTGGGTATTAGCCCTCCTAATCTTTTGTGGTTTTGTATGGAATTATAAAAGACAACTAAAGATTGCAGACATCACTGATAAGTACATTTTCATTACTGGGTGTGACACGGGTTTTGGAAATTTGGCAGCCAGAACTTTTGATAAAAAAGGATTTCATGTAATTGCTGCTTGTCTGACTGAATCAAAATCAACAGCTTTAAAGGCAGAAACCTCAGAAAGGCTTCACACCGTGCTTCTAGATGTAACAGACCCAGAGAATGTCAAGAGGACTGCCCAGTGGGTGAAAAACCAAGTTGGGGAAAAAGGTGAGTGATACAGGGGTGGGAAAAATGGAGGGGGTGTTGTAAAGTAGCTACAGCTAAGTTAAATGTGTTTGGATCTTAAATGGCCTTTCAAGAAAATGTCTCCTAAAGACCAGTTACGGTACTGGAGAATATTGGGAAAATCTTAGGATAGAGCCCTCACTAGTTCCAAGTTGCAAGCTCTCTGTTTGCATGAAAGACACAGTCCCCATTATTCTCAGTCATAAGTCTCGGTGGGCAAATTTAGAAGTGAATTGGAGGTATTGAGTTTTCCTGCTCTTCTCTCGTGAAGTTCTAGTTTAGCCACATATATAGCAAAGGCACTTGGAGCTAAAAGCTACAGGAGATCATGAGAGCAATCCCCAAATTGCCATCTGGATACCTGGGACCTACTTCTCACTCTAAAATCATTCCACAACTCACACATTTTCCATGGGAAAAGGTAGAAAATAGCCTGAGACTCTGATAAAGCTGTCTTAGATCATCGTGATAGAGTAGTAAGCCATCAGACCTCATTCTGCCAAGATGACAGCATTCCAAACTAGAGGACTTTTATTGGCTTGAATGAAGCTTGAAATATTCTCATTAATGAAGATATTAGGATCCAAAATGGAAAAAATGAAACCAAATGTATGTGATTTTTCTCTATCACATCTTCATTGTGTAGTTGAGACTCTGAACCTGAAAAGCAATGGTTTGATAATGTTCCCAGATCATTTTTTAAAAAAATGTTTTAATGTTTATTTATATTTGAGAGAGAGAAAGAACCAGCAGGGGAGGGGCAGAGAGAGACGGAGACAGAATCTGAAGCAGGTTCCAGGCTGGGAGCTGTCGGCACAGAGCCCAATGAGGGGCTCTAACTCACCAACCATGAGATCATGACCTGAGCCGAAGTCAGACGCTTAACCTACTGAGCCACCCAGGCGCCCCTCCAGACCATTTTTAATACTTGATTTCCAAACAAATTTAACAATATTAAATGTTTTCCATCATAAAATAAAACTTTCGATGACTAGATTTTTTACCAAAAATAGATGTGAAGTAGATTGATACTGCTCTTTGTCTGTAAAAAGCAGTTTATAAATAATCTCTCACTTTGCCATCTAGCAAGTGGGAAAAATAGACCATTTTACTCTACATCTGAGATGAAAAAGTAAAAGGCTCATTCAGACAGTATCAGTATTTTACATTCAGAACCAGAAATAGAGTTACTGTGAAATTGTAACAGAGCTTCAACTATTTCAATTTAGCTTCCCACCTTCTCTGAGAGTAGTTACTTCCCAAAACTGTAACGTATTTCAAAGCAGGAACATGGCTAGAAGGAGGAAATGGCACAAATGTGTAAAGCAGGGGCTGTATTTCCATCAAGGATGCCCATATCAGTGCCATCTTCTATCACAACTCCTTTCTTTCCTCTCTGTTCTAGGTCTCTGGGGTCTGATCAACAATGCTGGTGTTCTCGGAGTGTTGGCTCCCACCGACTGGCTGACAGTGGAAGACTACAGGGAACCTATTGAAGTGAACTTGTTTGGACTCATTGATGTGACATTAAATTTGCTTCCCTTGGTCAAAAAAGCTCAAGGAAGGGTTATCAATGTCTCCAGCATTGGAGGTCGGCTTGCACTTGGTGGAGGGGGTTATACTGTATCCAAATATGCATTAGAAGGCTTCAATGACAGCTTAAGGTAAAGTAAACATTGACATACTAAGAAATATTAGTTGGTAATGTTTATTGAGTGATTATTATGCACTAGGCACTCTATTTAGTGCTTTAAATTATTCCCAATAATAGTTCCCAATAGATAATACCCCTGAAACAGATTAAGTAACTTGCCCAAGGTCACCCAGCTGGTAAGTGGTAGAACTGAGATTGGACCTAAGTCTAGACAAGCCTCTTTTTACTTTTTGCATTAATGCATGATGCTGATAGCGATGGTGAATTCGTATTCAACAAGTCAGTTTGTTAAATAGTTAAGGAATCATATAGGGAGGCTAAATCAAGACAGACCTCTGTTAGTGTAACTATCAGTTGCAGACACAACAACACCATTCTGTTTAAACCATCAGTAGAGGAGCTCCTGGGTGGCTCAGTCAGTTAAGCGTCTGACTTCCCTCAGGTCATGATCTCACAGCTGTAGGTTAGCCCCACGTTGGGCCCTGTGGTGACAGCTCAGAGCCTGGAACCTGCTTCAGATTCTGTCTCCATCTCTCTCTGCCCCTCCCCCACTCGCGCTCTCTCTAAAAGATAAATAAACATTAAAATAAATAAATAAATAAATAAATAAACCCTCAGTAGAAAATTATCTGGTAAAGTAAATGTAATTATCACAAAATAATGACTCAGCTACATAGCTTTCTCTCTCTCTCTCTCTCTCTCTCTCTCTCTCTCTCTCTCTGCAAGCTCCTGACCCATATTCCCATACATTTCAGACACTACAGCTAAAGAGATGATAACCTCCCCAACCCCACCCTGAGGACAAGAAATACAGTTTTCCTCTGGTGCTTCCATTTCCAAATAAAACTCAGAGCAGGAATTTACCAATCAGAGGTGGAGATTTTGCTCCCCCAAGAAAGCACTGACCACATCATTTTCCTGTGTGCCTACCAGAGAACCCCAGAGCCTAAAACAAAGGACTTATTTAGCAAACAAAGTGCACCCAGGCATGGATTTCTCTGGGTTTATAACATTTGACATTCACAGGGCTTCCTGAATCTGTAGATTTATATCTTTGCCAAATTTGGTGAGGTTTCAGCTATTGTTTCTTCAAACATTTTTTCCTGTAATCCATTCTTTCTCTTATCCTTCTGAGACTATAACACAAATGGTAGACCTTTGGTTTTATCACACAGATCCCTAAGGTTCTGTCCACTTTCTCAATCATTTTTCTTTCTGCTGTTCAAATTGGATAATTTCTAATGATCTACCTTCAAATCCACTGACGTTCCTCCATCACCATTCTGCTATTGAATCCAACCAATAAATACTTTATTTTGGTTATTATATCTTTCAAGTGTAAAATTTTCATTTGGTTCTTTGCCTTTTCCTTTTGGGGAGAAGTGCTGTAACTTTCCATTGACTTCAAGAGTATTTTCTTTTGTACTTGAAACATTTTTATAATAGCTGCTTTAAAGACTTTGATAATTCCAACATCTGTGTCCTTTTGGCATTAGCATCTGCCATTGTCTTTTCCCATGTGAGTTGAGATTTTCCAGTTCTTTTTATGCTGAACATTTGGAATGTTCCAGTTCTTTTGGAATGTTTCCAGTTCTTTTTATGCTGAATATTTGGAATTATATGAGACTATGGGTCTTATTTAAGTCCTATAGAGAAGGTTGATATTTTTGTTTTAGCAGACAATTGATGAGGTTGTATTCAGGTCACAACTGCTAACCATCATTCTGTACTTTTTCCTGTTTGCTACCAGAGATGTCCCATAGATGTACCACACAGTAGCCAGTCTAGGATACAGAAGATGGTTGTCCCAGAGTTCGCTTCTCTAAGTCAGATCCATACATGCTCAAGTGCAGTGCATAAACAATGTTACGGGGTCACTTTCCTCAGCTCCTCTCTGTGATCTTTCCCGTTCCTTCTTGTTTCCTGGGACTTCCCTCCAACCAGATGTCACCCTATTCTGCCATCTACTTCCCATGTGTGTGCTGGGTATAGGGCCACATGATGGGTGGAAAGAGAAAGACAAAAAGCAACAGGGTTTCTTCCTATCCTCTTGGGGACCAATAACCACTTAAAAAAATTTTTTTTCAAGTGAAGTGTTTGTGTGATTGCAATACAGCTCTACATGGCTGAAATTACCCAATAAAGAGTGGGTATTTTTCTAAATCATGGAACTGGTATTGGAAAAGGTACTGTGCATGAAGGCCACAGTCAAGTGGCAACTCCAGAATTTCTATATGTAGGATGGTTTAGGGACAGTGGTCCAACTGGGAGAAGCCTGGGTCTCTTTAAAGCTATATTTGCCAAGCAAAAATACTGGTTTCATGCTGGTTTTACTTACCTGGTAAGCTTAGTTGGGTGACTTAAAGCCTGTTGTCCCCAGATTATATGCTATTTCATGAGTGGGTGGGGAGACAAATCTTCCCAAATACTTTCCAAAACCCAAAGGAGATCAGAAGATAGGTGTGTGAAGTACAATTAAGTTGGAAAATAACCCTTGAAATTTTAATGCAAGCAACATATTTTCAAAATCTTTCAAGATCAAGATAATTTGTATTTTTAGTTAAGTACACTGCAAACTAACCACTAGGCATGTTGCTAGAAAGCAGAACCTAAGATAAATCACATTTTAAGTTCATTGGTAGAGTTCTTTAAAAATCTTAGGATAAAGACTTGTATAAAATGAATAATTACTTCCTTATATATCCTTGGTGGAAATATAAATTAAATTTAGGAGGTAATTACTCATATAATGGTTTGCAATACTTTATTTTGCTTTAAAAGGCCCAGGGTAGGGGGGAGGGGTTCCATGATTCCCCTAAAACCTTATTGCCCAGTAAATGAGCAGACCTTTGGTTTTCTGAGGCCACACAATGAAAGAGCTCACTGAGCAGCAGAGGGAACAGATTAGCCACATCAAGGATTGTCACACTGTGTCCCTCAGCCTAGCCTCACTTGTTCCACAATCTCTTTACATTCCTAGAATGGAGGTAAACTTATCCACCCAGGCCAATCATCAGTCCATTTCTCCAGAAGGTGCTTTGCGTACTGAGAAGAAGCCTGTCCTTATCCTGAATGCTTGTCAATTTAATGAGAGAATCTGGCTTCACATGGAGCACTAAACTGGGGATGGGCCTACCCAGATGCCTTTCCACTTCTGCCACTAAACCGCCCTCCCTTCGCCACCTTGAACTTCAGCTTCCTCACCTGCAAGCTGCAAGCATAGAACAAGCTACTCCTTTCCAACCTATCCAATTCTGTGATTCCATGAAAAAAATTCATAAGAAAATAGTCATCCAAATAGCAAACATTCTCCAAACCAAGCTGGATTAAACATCATCAGTGTATTCTTTTCACAGACGGGACATGAAAGCTTTTGGTGTACACGTTTCATGTATTGAACCAGGATTGTTCAAAACAGGATTATCAGATCCAGTAAAGGCCACCGAAAAAAAACTTGCCATTTGGAAACATCTGTCTCCAGATATAAAACAACAATACGGAGAAGGTTACATTGAAAAAAGTAAGTCTCTGGTGGACCAGGGTTCCTCTGGGGTTCATTATCATAGACAACATGAAGGAGACTCAAAATTAAATGAAAAAAAAAAAATAAGGTGTTCATAATAATATACCAATAGGGAATCCTAGATATGGATCAGAGATTCGTATTAATTCCAGTGCCATCTCTCACTTCAAGGGTTTACAAACATTTACTGGGCAGTTACCAAGTGCCAAGTTCTATACTAAACACCTTATAAATTTTATAATTTACTCCTCAAAAGAACCATAGGAGTAGTCAGCAGAGGCTTAGAAAGGTGCTATGTCCTACCAAAGGCTATACAGCTCCCCCTGGTCGTGTCCAGGCTGGAGCCCCCCATCTTCAACTCTACATAAACCTCCTCTTTTTGGTAAACAACAACCACTCACTAAACATTGTTCAAGGATTCATGGAGGTTACAAAATATAAAGAGTCAGACTCTGACCCTTACCTAGTATACAGTCAAGTTGACAAGAAAAAGTAACCACGTGAAACTAAAACAGTGACTCTACAATGTGTAAGAAAATTGATGCTATACTTCTTAGACAGAGCCCAACAGCCCAGAGTGGGTGCTAGATGGTGCAGTCTCTACTTACCCAAGAAATTCAGAACTGGATGAATGCATTGCTAGTTAAGTGGCCTTTATGAGACAGGTCAGGTTAGAGTAAGGCCTAAAGGACAGGAAGGAATTATTTGGGTGGAAGCTTTCCAGAGCAAGAATGCATGGGTTGGGGGGGGGGGGGGGGGGGGGTGGAGAGAGCAGGAGAAGTAACATAAATCAGATTGAGTCAGGGATGGAGAACTAATAATAGACTAGATTATGATGACTAACATATAGTGAACATTTGCTATGTACTTGTCACCATTCTAAGTGCTTTACATGGACTCTTTCATTTAAAATGCCCAAATAAACCCTATGAAGTAGCTATTACCTTAAGTTTATAGAAACAGAGGCATAGAGAAGTAACTTGCCCAATGTTGCACAATTAGTAAGTAGAAGAGCTAGATCTGAACCCAGACAGCCTGACTTCACCATTTATCCTTGGGCCCTGCACTTTAATGTAAACGAGGCTTTAAGGAGCTGGTGGAACTTCCTGTAACAGGGCTCTGCCTCCACCTCAAACTTCCTGGTCTTATTACAAGCTTAGTCGACATTCCTCAAACACTTGCTGAGCTCCTGCTTTGAGCCAAACAGGGCCCCACCTAACTTTGTGTCACTCTAACCTTAAAACTCTGGTCCTGCCTCTTTGTTGATGGATTTGGTAAGTCAGCCAACTGTGGCAAGGTTCAAGGCTGGAAGTTTTGGAGGTGGAGCCAAGAGCTGAGTCAGATCCACATGGGGAGGCTTTTAGAATGACAGACTTCCTCAACCACCCAACCCCACCCAACACACACACACTTGTGCACACACACAGATGCATACATACATATCAACGAGAACGTCTGGTTTGACAAACCTCCCAGTGCCATCATGTCACTATATGCTGAGAACCTCTGCCATTAAAAACTCAGCTTCTCACTCATTACCAACTCTGAAGATTCTAAGTAGTTCAGAAAAAAAAATCCCTCATTTAAAAGAGCTTTTTCTATTTGATATTGACATTGATATTTCTAAATGTCTATGAATATATCATGAACTGCCATCTGAAAATTATTTTTTACTTGGCCCCTGGCTGAGGTATCCTCTCTTTTACTGATTGTTCTTATTAGAATTTTCCAAATCAGGACTTGGACATCAGCCAGACTCACAGTTCCAAAGCAGACCACAAATTTAAGCTCACCTTTCTTCATTTCCAAGGCAATAGTTGTAAGAGTTTAAAATAGACACTAAGACTTATTAGGTAATCTCAGTTAGGTTTTTTGAATAACTTGCAGCCACTAAGGCCTGAAGTAGAAGGGAAGATTTAAAAATCATAGACTTTTCTCTTAAGAAGACACAACTCAGGTATGTTTTAAGAGCACAGGAGGAATGCTTTGAGCCATTACCAATCTCTGATAAAATACCTGCCTCTTTAAAACTATCATAATTCATTAGGCAGACATTTCATCTGTCTGATAACCAGCCTATGTTTAGCATTCTGAGTCAAGACTTTTGGGGATGATTCCCTCTTTATTCACTGAATTATAGAAGTACGTGGTATGTGAGTGTACGTATGCACACACATGCACACCCACATTTCCTATATAGTATTCCCTTAAAACAAATTTGGACTCAAACCCGCAACTTCCTGGGCTCAGGGGCCTCATAGACTATAGAGCATCTGTCCTTCATTGCTTTAAAGTAGTGCTTCTCAAAGTTTGTTCCCTGGACCAGCACCATCAGCATCACCTGGAAACTTGATAGAAATGGAAATTACTGAGTCCCACTTCACACCTACCTATTGGGTCCCAATTTAACACTGTAGTATTAAAGGCTATATATGAATCTCACAGGTGGTGAGTCAGAACCAACCCAGCAATTGGGTTTTAACAAGCCCTCTAGGAGATTCTGCTGCCCACTCAAGTTTGAGAGCCAGGGGTCTAACGAAAGCACGGTTGTATCCTTTCCTAAAGAACAGATAGAAACCCACCACAAAGGGCCTCAATTATAACAGCAAATTCAAAATAAATACCCACATACGCATCCCCCCCTTTACACCCTAGCCTCCCACACCCCTTCTCCCCTTCTTCCAAAGAGTAAGGGTGTTTTTGTCTCTTTTTACAGGTCTAGACAAACTGAAAGACACTAATTCTTTTGTGAACATGGACCTCTCCCTGGTGGTGGAGTGCATGGACCACGCTCTCACGAGTCTCTTCCCCAAGACCCATTATGCTGCTGGAAGAGATGCCAAGACCTTCTGGATACCTCTGTCTCACATGCCAGCAGTTTTGCAAGACTTTTTATTGTTGAAACAGAAAGTAGAGCTGGCTAATCCCAAGGCAGTGTGAGTCAGCTAACAAATGCCTGCCCCAGGCTATGAGATTGGCTGCTTTCAAGGACTCATCTCCTTTTTGGTCTCATTCTTTACCTGATGCAACCTGGACTCATTTAGATCATGCCTCCTTTGATAAATGAGGGAATCCAACCACCACTCGGGATGTCCCAGGGTCCCTTTTCAAGCCTTCTTTGGAAAGAAGGGCAGTGATGATGGGTCATATAGAAAGGCCAGGATGGCACCTGCCCAATATTGAGGTTTTGCCTGCTTAACAGGATGTAAAGGAAATTGAAAGACTTTCCCATTCAAAATGATATCTATCACCTGCTCCATGCCTCTAGCCACTACCCCTTGAACTCCAGAATGTTAAGTATTTGCCCCTTACCAAAATGTTGAGATAAGTAGAATACTGGGGCACGTGGGTGGCTCAGTTGGTTAAGTGTCCAACTCTTAATTTCAGCTCAGGTCATGATTTCACAGTTCGTGAGTTCAAGCCCCACATCAGGCTCCGCGCTGACAGTGTGGCCTGCTTGGGATATTCTCTCTCTCTCTCTCTCTCTCTCTCTCTCTGCCCTGTTCCCCTCAAAATAAATAAATAAACTTTAAAAAATTAACAGCATTTTTTTTTTTAAAAATGGTAAGTAGAATACTTTTCATGAGAGGATTGGAGATGTTATTTTGCTGAGAAGAAGACTCTGAAGGGTTGGAACTCACTTTTGTAAGCTTTGACAGGTCAGGAGAAGGAAGGGTGAGGAAGCATCATGTGACTGGTATCGGCTACAGGGAGCAGAAAAACACAAAGTAGGACTGCAAGTAGGAGAAGGAAAAGAGCAGGACAAGAGTACTGAATGGAAGAAACAAGTATGAAAGTGGAGAGAGGGAGATTCCAGGACAAGCCTGCCTATTTTAGAGGGAGCTATGGAGGCTAAACAGCCTATTCAAGGCCACTGTGAACATTGACGCATACACCATCTGTGTTTGAGCCCGCATCGGGCTCTGTGTTGACAGCTCAGAGCCTGGAGCCTGCTTCAGATTCTGTATCTCCCTTTCTCTCTGCCCCTCCCCCGCTCATGCTCTGGCTCTCTCTCAAAAATAAAGAAACATTAAAAAAAAAAAAAAAAAAAAAAGAATCAGTTCAATTAAAATCCTGTAACTTCCTTAAGCCTTTGACTACTTCCACAATGGCTCCCTACCTCTGGTTCTGCTGTAAGCCTCCCTTCAGAAACTAGTTGCCATGGTGACTTTTCATGATCTATCTGTTGGTCCGGAGAAACTCCATGTTGAGGCTTTCTGGGCTCAGTGGTCACAGAACAAAGAGCATCAAGAATCATTTCATCTAATTCTCTGCCTATAAGCAGGATATGGCCAAGCTATCCAGGCTAAAAAGAACCACCACTTCAATTGAAAATCTGTCCAGAAACTCCACAATTTCCTTGGGCAACCCAGCCAATATTTAAGAAGGAAAATTTCCAGGAGCTTCTAAGGAAAATGACCAATTTTGACTTTCTTCTCTATTAATTCCAATAATTGTCAGGAATGTGAGAGACCACAGTCTCATCAGCATGGAGGAAATAGCTAAACAGTCGCAAAATGAAAGGCCTTTTAATATATAGAAATCATTCGTAACAATTTAATCTAAACCACAGTTTATAAGGACAATGCTGGTCAACAGTTTCCTAAATTTTTGCCTGTTAAAAAATAAGACAATTCTGTTGACATTCATAATACTGACATTCTTCCTCAGCTCTGTGACTCATTTTTAAAATGAAAATATGAGTAATTTCCCTCGTACTATATATATGAGGTACTAAAATAGCCAGGGCTCTAATGCAGATTCTAGCTTAGCAGAATTTTTCAGACTCTTTTTGCACACAGCACCTGCCCAAGAAAGAACTAGATCACGGCTCTTGCCTGATTAGGCCCTAGAAATAAACAGCACTCTGGCCTGAAATAGGTCAGGCAAGGCAACATGGCATTCTGTCACATTCTACAACAGGCAACTGCCCTGAACAGTCCCACTCCAGTCCCTTTTGAGGAACTGGACATGGGAAGGGTTCTGCTATGGATACATAGCATAAACCCTGGACAAAAATCATTCAGTCCCACGATCAGGTAAAAGATTTACTCTCGGGATTCTGGGTCTATTTTTTCCTCTTAGATATGACAAATGGAAATTGAGTATGATGCTGCCCAATAGACGGTGGGGCCTGGCTTATGGATCAGGTAATCCAAGAAGTCTAGCTTCCCACAGGTATAGTAAGAAAATAATATCAATGGTTATTTAATATTTAGTACATGTCAGGTTCTTAATGCATTTGTACATTACACAAATGATTTCATCTAATCCCAACCATATCCAGGGTATGTTTTGTTGTTGTTGCTAGTGTTGTGTTGTTTATTTGTTTTTAATGTGGTAAGAACACTTAATACGGGATCCACTCTCTTAACCTAAGTGTACAATACAGTATTGTATCATCAGAATGTACAGCAGATCTCTAGAACCTAATCATTTTGCACAAATAAAACTTTATACTGGGTGAACAGCAACTCCCCCTATACCCTTCCCCCAGTGCCTGGAAACCACCATTTTCCTTTCTGTTTCTTTACTTTTCTTTTTTTTTTTCTTAAACATTTATTCAGTTTTGAGAAACAGAGACAGACAGAGTGGGAGCGGGGGAGGGGCAGAGAGAGAGGGAGACACAGAATCTGAAGCAGGTTCCAGGCTCCAAGTTGTCAGCACAGAGCCTGATGCGGGGCTCCGACCCATGAACCATGAGATCATGGCCTGAGCCGAAGTCGGAAGCCTAACTGAGTGAGCCACCCAGGTGCCCCTCCTCTCTGTTTCTATAAGTTTGACTATTTTATGTACCTCGTGTAAGTAAATCATGCAGTATTTGGCCTTCTGTGGCTGGGTTATTTCACTTGACATAATGTCCTCCTGATTCATCCATGTTGTCACGTATAAAAGGATCACCTTCTTTCTAAGGCTAAATAATATTCCATTGTATGTATATATCACATTTTCTTTGTTAGTTTACCTATTGGTAAACATTTAGATTGTTTCCACATCTTGGCTGTTGTGTATAGTGCTGCAAGGAATATGGGAGTACAAATATCTCGAGATCTTGATTTTAATTCTTTTGGCTGCATACCCAGAAGTGAGATTGCTAGATCATGTGGTATTTCTTTTTTTTTTAATTTTTTGAGGAACCTCCACAATGTTTTCCATAGCAGCTGCTCCATTTTATATTTGTACCAACAGTGCACTAGAGTTCTAATTTCTCGATAACTTCACCAACACTTATCTTTTTTTTCTTGATAACAGCCATCCCAACAAATATAAGCTGATACCTCACTATAATTGTTTTAATTTTTTTTAATGTTTATTTATTTTTGAGAGACAGAACACGAGCAGGGGAAGGGCAGAGAGAGAAGGAGACACAGAATCGGAAGCAGGCTCCAGACTCTGAGCTGTCAGCACAGAGCCTGACGTGGGGCTCGAATTCATGAAATGTGAGATCATGACCTGAGCTCAAATCAGCGCTCAACCAACTGAGCCACCCGGGCACCCCAGATACCTCGTTATAATTTTGATTTGCATTAGTTGATCATCAGTGGTTAGTGATATTGAGCACCTTTTCATTTACCTATTGGCTGTTTGTACATCTTTGAAGAAATATCTATGCAAGGCCTTTGCCCATTTTTTAAATTGGGTTATTTGTTTTTGTTATTGAGGTGAAGAAGTTCCTTATATATTTTGGATATTAGATATAATATGTGTGTATTATATCTTTGGATATTAGATACTTGTTTTAGAGATGGAGAAAGGAAATCACAGAGACGTGGGCAGTTTGCCCAAGCTAACTGCTAACTGTAAATGTGGGCCAGGGTTCAAACCCAAGCAGTGTGATGCCAGAGCTCACACTCAGAGCCACTGTGCTGAAACTGACTCTCACAGAGTACTTTTCCAAAGTTTAATACTGGGCCTGTAAAAAAAACTTTATTAAATTAATCTAACATGAGTCTTGCCTAGGCAATAATATTATGCATAAGCATGATGCATAATTTTGAGTATATATATTCTTTTTTGTTTTCCTCTATTCTAGTTTAAAATTTTCTCACTTCTGGGGCACCTGGGTGGCTCAGTCAGTTAAGCATCCAACTTCAGCTCAGGTCATGATCTCACAGTCTGTGAGTTTGAGCTCCATGTCAGGCTCTGTGCTGACAGCTCAGAGCCTAGAGCCTCTTTCAGATTCTGTGTCTCCCTCTCTCTCTGCCCCTCCCCTGCTCATGTTCTGTCTCTCTCTGTCCCAAAAATAAATAAAAACATTACAATAAATAAATGAATAAATAAATAAACAAACATAAATAAAATTCTTCTCACTTCTTATAAAATAACAAAAGTACTTATACACCATTTTTCAGGTCCTTGAAGCTTTCTAACTAAAATCTCTAGATTTCCTTTTTTACCTTCTTGTTTTTCTTTTTAGTTGTTATCAATTTTATTTATTTGTTGTTACTATTATTGTTAGTTTGAATAATTTATATGTAATCAACTTTTGCTAATCTTGGATTATCTGTATTGACCCAAGACCAACTCTTTGAATCTTTTAGCTTTTAAGATCAGAAAAAGGAAAGAGGACAGAAAACTAGCATCCCACAAATACTGTTTCCCCATGGCTGTAGTTTTGTCAATTTTTGTCAATTCCAGAAGTGATTCTGGAAGTGCCACTGGGGGGGTGGGGGGAAGGGGTGGACTGTTGTAGTCACTGTGGCTAGTGCTAGCCCTGGGAATACTAGTGAGAGAAAAGGAGAGGATCTTAGCTGGAAAGGGGTCAGGGCCTCATAGCACTAACACACTGCGACCCAAGATAATCCCATAGGTAGCTGGACATTCTGACTTGGCGGGAAGAGGACATGCAAGCTAGTATTTCTCACAGAGACATTCCCACTAGCAACATTCCTGGTCTGACAAGTTTCTGCTCCAAAACCACTGAAGAATGGTAGGTTGACCACCTTTTAATTACCTTGTTGATTAGCTCTGGTTAATAGAATATTCTTCATTATTTTTGAGCCAAAATCTGTCAGCGGAGAGAAGAGAGGGGAGAAAAAGCTGCTTTTTCTGAAACCATCATGATAATAACGGTTCATGTTCACTGAACCTTTAAAATACACCAGCATCCAGAGTGTTGTCTGTGAATGTTCTCATATAGTTTTTATAGCATTTACACAACATGTGCTTTTACTGTTCCATTTCACAAATGAGGAGCCTAGTAGCCAAGATTCTTTCAACTCTAATGATCTATGATTCCTAAATTCTAATTCCCTAAAATATGATTTCTCCCCTCAAGAAAAATAATTTAAAAAGAGAAAGAAAAGTCAGTGGATTTTAAAACTTTAAAGTTCTTTCTGGAACTCTGCAGCCATCCTAATTGAGAAACTCTAAAATTCTGACTGGTGAAATCATAAGACAAATCTCCTGGCCAGTGATCTCCAGGCCCCTTCCCTATGTCCTTGAGCCCTTGAGAGAAATGATTGATAAGGGCTTCAGGCTCTTCTCATTTCTCTACATACTCTCCACCCCTAGCTGCTAACACCTTTCTAAGAAACAGGGCTTTTCTTCATGAGAAAAAATACAAACAGTCATCTTCATATTTTACAAACTCCAGTGCTCATTCAACTGAGATAAACATAAATATCTGGTCAGAAAATTCTCCAAGTACTCAAGTCTTCTGTGGGCCCCTTCCCCACATTGAACACTCTAATTCCAAAGTAGAATTGAATCCGATTTGAGTTCTGTCCCCAAGAGGAGCAGTTTTTATCATTGATTTAGATGAAGACACAAGAGGCAGTTTGTGAACCCACCAGGGGAATACCTAAGAATATAGAATCTGGGTTTCAAATCTGAGTTCTAGCCATGGGCTAACAAGGTGAAATGATATAGAGAAAGAGGCAGGGTTCTGCTGTGGTTCTAAAAAACAAGCATGGGATTCAGAGCCACGTTGTAGAAATACCGAGGCATTTTATGCAATAGTTCAAAGAGAGTCAACAGTGTGATGTAATGGTAGGAAGTAACAGCCTACCCCCTCCCACCACCCTTGCAAGGAAAAAATAAATAAATGATCATTTGTCCTTGGTTTAAATTTTATTTTATTTTATTTTTTTTTAGTTTATTTATTTTGAGAGAGAGAACACATGTGGACATGAGGAAGGACAGAGAGAGAATCCCAAGCAGGTTCCACACTGCCAGTGAGGAGCCCAACATGGGGTTCAAACTCACAAACAGAGAGATCATGACCTGAGCCAAAATCAAGAGTCAGATGCTCAACTGACTGAGCCACCCAGGCACCCCTAAATTTTAAATTTACAATATATAGTTAAGGTTGGTGATGTCTATCTGTACTCTCAGCTGCTCAGAGAACTGGTAAAATGTTGGGAACCCCAGTCTCTTGTAGTCACAGACATTCCAAAGAGGGTGTCCAGGAGATCAAGGTTATCTGAAAGCAGCTTAGTGGAAACAGAGTTGAAGACTCTGGAGGTATTTGAAAGAAGAGCCTGTGAAACAGGAGACAGAGCAGTCACTCAAAGAGTCCTCCCTGTGAAAGCAGAAATTAAACTTATTCCAGGGGGCTATAACAATAGGACCAGGGTCAGGAGTAGAAGTTAGTTAGAGTTCAAGTTCAGCACCATATAAAGGAGGAGCGTTTTTGTTTTTGTTTTTGTTTTTGTTTTTGTTTTTGTTTTTGTTTTTGCCAGAAAGAGCTTGACTGAAGAACAAGCATGGCTGATAGGCAATCACAGGGAGGAGAGCCGTTGCGGGGAAGATGCTGGAGAAGGAATTCAAGTGAGCCAGAATGGCTGACTTGGTTGACATTTCAAGACTCTCACAAACCTAAGACTCCTAAGATTTACTCAGATATGGCACATTCCAGTGATAGACAGCTAAGAACTTCCAGTCCCTGAAATCTGACAGAGCAAGAACCCAAATGCCTCTCATCCCACTTCTTATAAGGTCTGAAACTTCATTTCTTCAATCCTGGAAAGCTCATCTTAGCCTGAAAAGGACGAAGAAGAAGGTGCTCAAAGCCACATTTATAGGCTTCCAGATGAACTTAAACTATACTTGAGACAGTGCCCAGAGGCAGCCCCGGGGCCAGCACAGAGAAGGGGAGGCTGGAAGGAACTTGGAACTTGTGTGTCCATGACTAGTTTAGTTGTGTGTATGCTGTTATCCAAAACATGGACTGACTTTTAAAAATGGATATTGTTTAAATAAATAAAACTCTGCAAATAATATACTGTGAGAATTTACTTTTCTTCCCACCAGTCCTCTAGTTCCTAGCTAGGAGCTCTTGTCCCCCTGGGACATGTAGATTAAATACCAATATATAGATTTCCTCCTTGTGCTCATTCTTACACAAGTGGTAGCAGTATTAGACTCTACACACTTTTTCTACTTTTCTCAATAACACATTCAAATTTCAATGAACGAAAGAGTAGAAATATTTAAAACAAATGCTCACAGTTTCCTTTCTAAATCTGGCCCAGCCAGAGGCAATAGACAGCTGTGAGTTCGTCATTTTACTTCTTCAGCCCCTGACTTAATCATGGTGCTGTTATCCTTTCATTCAATAGATCTTAAAATTTGTATTTCCTACAGCCTTGTTTCCTCTCTAATTTAGTGCAACAATCCTTACCCTGGATAAAATAAGAAATGAGATAACTGTGTTGATTATAAGCAGTTCTTAAGAGTATAACGCTATTGACCAACTCTACTGGTTATAAGCAGGATCTCCAAATCATTAATAAGTGATTCAGAAGGTAAGTCTCTCCTCTATGAGAGACTAACTAACTGTTTTAGGAAACCAATTAGAAAGCATTTCTCCCTCTTTCAGGGATATCTGATTCCTTAACAGTGTTTGAGAGTCTGTTGCATATCATCAACAGTCAAGAGCTTCTAAACATTAGCCACTGACTGAAACATTCCTTTTCTTTCTTTATTTCTTAAACCTGTCCTTTCTATTTTTGTAGGTGAGTTCTCAGAGGTATAGCCTAAAAGTGGCAAATGAGGCATTAACAAAGTTGCCCTATTTGATTCCAAAAGCTAACTCTCTTGGACAGTTCCCTGTCAAGTAAACCACTTCCCTGCTATGGGGAGATGGGGTCACGATGCGGATCACTACTTTGAAATGACAGAGGGGAGCCGTTAGGGGCTGAATTGTGTCCCCTCCACATAAATAGATAGCTTGGAGCCGTGGTACCTCAGAATGTGACTTTATCTGGATATAGGGTCTTTACAGAGGTGATCAAGTTAAAGTGAGGTCATTAGGTTAGGCCCTAATCCATATGACAGGTGTCCTTCTCAAAAGGGAAATTTGGACACAGAGACAAGTACACTTAGAAGGAAGGCAATATGAAGAGACAAGGGGAGAAGATAGCCATCTACAAGCCAAGGAGAGAAGCCTAGAACAGAGCCTTCCCTCCCAGCTGTTGGAGGAATCAACCCTGCCAACATCTTGATTTCAGAATTCTAGCCTCCAGGACTGGGAGACAACAAACTTCTGTTGTTTAAGCCAAAGTTTGTGCTACTTTGTTAGAGAGCCATATGATGGTATTAACATCACATTGATTGGGCAAAATTATGGAGTAAAGCAATCCTTGTCAGCTCACCTACTCTGCCTTCTTGCTTCTAAGCATCTGTCCCAAATGAATACCTTTTAAAAACTGTGATATACCTTTCTAGAAGTGCTTCACAAGTAATTAAGAACAAAGACTCTCGGGGGTCTTGGTGGTTCAGTTAGTTGAGTGTCTGACTCTTGTTTTCAACTCAGGTCATGATCTCACAGTCATGTGATCAAGCAGGCTCTGCACTGGAGGTAGAGCCTGCTTAAGATTCTCTCTCTCCCTCTCCTTCTGCCCCTCCCCTGCTTGTGTGAGCTCTGAAAGGAAGGAAGGAAAGAAGAAAGAAAGAAAGAAAGAAAGAAAGAAAGAAAGAAAGAAAGAGAAAAGAAAGAACTCTTGGATTGAGCTGCTGGAGTCAAAAACCCAGTTCTGCCTTTACTACTGACTTTACTATTGATGAGTACTTAATTTCTCTAAACCCTAGTTTCCTCCTCTACAGACTGGGAATGACAAGAGTAGCTACCTAAGACAGTTATAAGAATTAAATTAGTGAATGCATGTCAAGCTTAGCTCAATAAATGTCAGCTATTGTTATTGTTTATTTTGTTGGAACCTTCTCAAATTATCTAAGGTTCATGGTAGAACTTAGCTGTAGGTCAGCCCCATCTTGGCCCATTATTTGAATGGATTGGCCAGAGACAAGGACAAGAGCAATATTCTGATTTTTGTTCTTCTCAATTCTATAAGTTAAGTGTGATAAGAAGGGATTAAATTCAGAGTGGAGCACTCAAAATGATGAAAGGAAGAACCAACACCTGTGGAGGAGAAAACAGCCACACAAACAGTCACCATTTTCTCAGCACCCACTGCGTCCTACCTAAGGTACTATGACAAAGACAGAGGACTGGCCTGACAAGGCATCCAGTTACTAGACATGTGTTAGAATTGGAGAAGCAGAGTGGTAAGACCCTTCAGATCTCTGACTCATCTTCTAATTTCAAAAAAAAAAAAAAAAAAGGAACAAGAGTCCTGAAAGATAGGAAGACTGCAACAAGATTATCTGTCATTTTCACAACAGAGCAAGGCTCAGATAAGACCTGGGTTTCTTCTTTTGTGAGAAAGATAAGAGACTTCCATGATACAGAAGGAAGACTGACCCCAGAGAGTGACCTATACACATCTAAGACCCCTAACATCATCATTCCTGAAGAGCTGCAGAAATGGGCTGATGATAACAATAATACCACGTATTGAGCAACTACTATGCATGCGTGGCACTATGTTAATTATTTTGCATGCATGAATACCTCACTTAACCTTCACATAACAACCTTGCAAGGTGGCTATGAAGAAGAGTAGAGTTCAGGTAGGATACTCAACTTACCCAGCATCTAGAGCTGGGGGGTATCAGTCAGGACAATCAGCTTCTACTCTGGACAGCCTCCTAGAGGCAGCCACCAGCACCAGATGCTGCTAAGGGTCCATCTTGCTCTATAAGTGTATATTTTTAGACTATCTAAGCCACAGCAATGAGAAGTTTTATTTTTTACGAGTGAAGTAAACTCACTTGATCTTCCATATGGAGTTTCGAACTATGAAAATTATCATCAAATAAGTACCACAATCATCTTGATGTAAGAACAGGTTCTTATACAAAATCTTTGGTGAATTTAGGTCTGATATTGTTTGTGCTACCATAAATTCACTGACATTATTGCCTTTCTCCCAAGTAATGACACTACAACATTTCCCCCCTGTACTTTCTTAGCACTGTGTAATGAAATGCAGTGGAAACCACAGGAAATATTGTGGTTGGGTTTTGAACTTGAGCCATCACACTCAACCCGAACACTGTGACAAGGGTACTATGGAATTAAAAAAAAAGGGGGGGGGGTTCAAAATTGAGAGGTCCAGGTCCTTCTTTAGGTGACAAAGCAGCCTGGGGATGACAACAGAAACATCACTGGGGCACCTGACTTATGGCTCTTTGTTACAAATGTCTCCATTTAAAATCAAAACCAAGAACAAATTAGTGGGACACTCTACTTGGATGCCCCCTCAGCTCCCAGAAGCAGTGTGCTGACAAGAGGCTACATCTGATGATGCCTACAAGTATAAGTACTGGCATATTTCCTAGTAGTTAGCATTGTCCTTGGCTCTAAGTTAGGTGATGAGCATTTCCTTTGTGTCTTTTGTTTCTAGAGCCAAGTCAAGGGCTGGCAAAATGTCCTGTTGCAGGATTGCATAAGACCTCCCTCTACATCTCATCCCTAGATGGTTAAAGTGACAACTCTCTTACATTTCAGCAGGAAGTGAAGTAAGACCACCTGTTCCTTCTGTAAATTGCCAACGAAGCTTGCAAAAGATACATCACAAACCCAAAATAAGCACAAAAAGAAAGTGAATGAATGACAGTAGAAAGACATACCACGTACTGAACACTTTTTATGTGAATGTATGCATTATCTCATGTAATCTCAACAACCTTATAGTAGGTGCTATTATAACGAATCTTTTTACAGCTGAGAAAACCAGAGATTTGAGAGACATTGACTGTCATGCCCAAACACACACACACACACACACACACACACACACACACACACACCTGACTGAGGTGGAACTCAGTCCTAGTTCATTAGACACTTATGGATGTCTCCATTCCTCCTGCCCCTTCCTCTCACACACAAGGCAAGTTTTTCAAAATGACTTATTAATGTGTTCTAATTTATTCTCCTTTGTTCTAGGGAAGACTTAAGACTATGGTAAGAGAAGTTAGTCTGTAAAATATTTTCACATTTACCTATGCTACCTAGGCTACCCATAATCCCTCTTTTCTTCCTCCATGGTAAAATTGGAAAGGAGGAGAGTCTTTTCTAATTAATCCAAATTCTCCTGATTAAAAAAAAAAAAAAAAAAAAAAAAAAAGCTTCCCCAAATAAAGATAAGAGAAAGTTAGAAGCTAAGATTTGAGATTTTCCAGGAAAATATGTTGATATTACATTGGAGTGGATCGCTAGGGAAACATATTTATGACTTTTAATGAAGCCAGAAGCTTCGTTTCAGAAGAGTCGTTCCCAGACACTGCACGGAAGCCCATTAGGGGATTACCTCATTCAGCCGGCAGGCGGCGCAGGTTTGAATGCTCAGCATTTTCTTACAATTGCCAAAAGCCAAAAGGCCACATCTCACGTGGAAATGATTGCATGAGGTGTTTTTTTTGTTTGTTTGTTTTGTTTTGCTTTGTTTTTTGGCCAAGTTTAAGGGAGATTTACTTTATTTAATTATCAGTTATAACAGCAAAAACAAAAACAAAAAAACCCACAAACCCCTATAATATTTTTATAAATGGAAATAGCATATTCATGAACCCAGCCCGTGTAGCTGTGTGTCAAGCGAATTGGGCCTGGGAAGCAGTTTCAAATTGGGGAGGAGGGACAGGCAAGAGGCAAAGGGGGTCAGGTAGCAGGTGATTTCACATATTTGCCTCATTCTCATCCTAACCTTGAAATACACTTACTCCTGCCACCACCTAGAAGGTGCCACGATCAAAAAGATCAAGCGCTCGGTCCAAGGTCGCACTGTTGGTTAAAGGTTAAGTTAGGAGATGAGCTCCAGTGTCTCTAATTCCCAAATCCCAGGCTCTTTCCACTGCATGGACCTGTTCTTATGGTGATACTTGGTGAGGAAGCCCTAGCCTCGGTCGGCCCTTTCCCAGAGTGGTCTGGGGGCAAGACACTATGCCTTCCTGAAACTGGTCCCCTTCCTTCCTTCCTCTATTCCTCCCCTGCAACACGCCAGGCCCCAGGGAACAAATAGCAATTGCAATTCCCCTTCCTCTCTCCCTCACCTGTGCTATGTTTTTGTCAGGATTAAAGCATGCAAACCCACTGGTGCCATTTGGACACTAGGGGGCACCTGGTGCTCATAAAACCCCTGGGATTCCAGGAAGGGTCCTGCAGTTTCTGTTGGCTCTTCCTGGAAAGGAACATAATCCGTCCCTCTGCCCCTAAGAAGTATCACTTCTAATGGATAGAAATCTAGCATGTTCCAAAACAAACTAATTTCTCTGTTTAATAGCTTATCTTACTGAAGAATTCTTCCTCTTAGGCCGTCTAAATCCGACATTCCTCTAGTTCATTGCTATGAGAACATAGTAAAAGTACAAGTTTCCTGTGTCTGATGGAAAACCATCATGCTCCCTGCCCCACTATTGCTAGCACCTGGGATAACCCAGGTTAACACAGAGCACAAACAATGATAAGTGTAATTTAAAAGAAGAAAAAAAAGCAGGTGACAGGCACCTGGGTGGCTTAGTCGGTTGAGAGTCCAACTCTTGATTTCGGCTCAGGTCATGACCTCACAGTTCATGAGATGGAGCTCTGCATCAGGCTCTGCATTGACAGCAAGAAGCCTGCTTGGGATTCTCTCTCCCTCTCTCTCTGACCCTCCCCTGTTCCTCTCTCATGCTCTCTCTCTCAAAACAAACAAACAAACAAACAAACAAACAAACCAAGCAGGTGATCAAAAACACAGACATAAAAAGAAAAATACCCCTATCTCCAAATCCTGTGCCTGCAGCTCACTGCACGTGAATACCTTCATGGAGAAAGGCACACGGATGGGTGACATCAGCCACTTAGAGAAGCTGTCCTTCATTCCACCAGAGGAAGACCGGAGAGCAGCAGAAAGAAGGGGAACGGCGGGGTATTCTCATTTTGTGAAGCCCTCTGCAAAGGCCCAGGTGCCCCCCTACATGCGGAGGCCCTTCCAAGCTGGGCCCTTGGCAACAGTCTCTGAAATAACAGAGTCCTGGCAACACAGGTTTGACATGAATATGCAAATTAGAATATTCAAGTTGCCCACTTCCTGCTTTTGGATCTTTTAAAAAATTCAGCCACTAACCATGACTAACAAAAAATAAAGGAGAAAGAAAAAGTTTGACCTTCACTTGGTTTCTCCCACTGACCTCTCTGCGCTAGAGCCAAAGCACTTTTCAGAGGAGAGAAAAAGATGGCTGGGGTCTCAACGAGGAGCAGGGACCACTGAGCGCTAAAGACATTTTCACCTCCCCTCTCTAACAAAAGCTCGGGAATGGATAAATAGGCTATACTTGGCTCCGTCAATCAACTGCAGTTGCTCTATTTTCATTGCTACTAAGATGTATAAAAAGCTAACGTTTGCTACAAAGCCCCCATCAGTGTATTCAGGGAAATCCTGGGGGGGCTCACTGAGTAATGTCTGTAAACTTGCCAGGCCGCTAATTGTGCGTATCACTTCCTTACAGTCTCTCCATCCTGTCACTCTGGTCCCAATAATCACTTTGGCTTCCATACTTCTTTCTTTGTTCGCCTGCTCCCTGGAGGTGGGCCCGGGGGGAGCCACCTCAAGGGCAGGCATGTCTTTATAACTAGAAGTGACAACGAGTTTGGGGAATTCAAGCTGGCTGAACATAATTATAAAAAGGAATTTTGCATCATTATCCATCGCTTTTCTGAGACAGGAACGTGAGTGGTCCCTCCCACTCTGAAGATTGTGGCAGCCCCACAGTGAGTGTTGACCCACCAACTGACCTGCCCCGCCTGGGGCGGGGGGAGGGACAAATTTAAATAAAGCCTCACACCACTGTCAAACCAAACTTAATACAAATAGCTGAATGGTGAAGAAACAAAAAACCGTATTCGGTCTTTAGAAGATGAATTACACCCGTGTTCAAAATTCCTGGCACCCTTTGAGAGGGATCCATTTGCGGACATATCTTTGCTTGGGATCATCAGTGAGCAGGGAATTTTAGGCTTCTGCCTCAGGGACAGTCATGAGTTGTGGCCCAGGAGACAGGGCAGACTATGTTTTATCTGCCAGTGCAGAACCAGGAAGAGGTGGCCCCGAGGCCTTACTGACTCAGGGAACACGACTATGATATACTAACAGGGATTAAAAAAAAGAATGCTCCCAGTTCCCACCTCTGCAGGCTGGTAGATGATCACCACACCCACACGTCCACACCCAACAACGTTCTCCGGCCCTTAGCTCTTGACTCCCCTCCAATTTTTGATAAATGTCCTTGCCTTCAGCATGAAACTGATATGCCCCCCCCCCTCCTTCTGTGGAAATCTTCTCTAAGGCTTTGGCACCTTTTAAGGTTTCTTGGATTTTATCTCCTTATTGATATGGAAATACGTATTAGGAAGCACAGCCTTAAGGGGCACCTGGGTGGCCCAGTCAGTTAAGCGTGGACTTCAGCTCAGGTCACCATCTCATGGTGACATAAGTTCGAGCCCCGCATCGGGCTCTGTGCTGACCTCTCAGAGCCTGGAGCCTGCTTCAGACTCTGTGTCTCCCTCTCTCTCTCTGCCCTTCCCCTGCTCATGCTCTCTCTCTTTCTCAAAAATAAACATTTTAAAAATTAAAAAAGAAAGAAAAAGAATCCCAGTTGTTAGGTGGGAAAGATGAGGTGCTGGAACCACAAATGCCCCCTCCCACCCCCACCCCGGGCATGCAATATCAGAGCAACACTGGAATATGAAGGTCTCTGTCAGCCCGGTGGGCAACCGTGGTCTCCTAATTGAATGGATCTCCCTGGGTATTTCTCACCCTTAGCCTTGTCCTTTTCCCTCCTGCTGCAGATCAGTTTAGGCACCCTGGGGCCTGAAAGCCTCTACTGAGCAGTGGAAACTGGCTCTTTTCTAGAAACTCTCCTGGATGGGGTGGGGGCAAGGGTGTGGGTGAGGTGGAAACCACTTGTTAAGGTCAGGTTTAGGAATTAGCTTTTAACTTCTCAGATGCAATTTCCCCCCTCCGTCTTCATTATGGAGTATAATTAGGACGTGCCATCATATTTTATAATCTGTGAAAGGAAGTGCAGTGTTCCAGAGAAACGCATATCCAGATGGCACCAGAAAAGCTTGGTTGCAATGGATCAACCCCCAATGTCCTATTTCTTTTTCCCAATGCTTTGGCAACAATTCCTAGCATTCTTACTGTGGGCAGGGAGAGGAGAAGGAGGCAGTGGGAAGTGAGCTGGCTGCCCTTTGTGTAAAGTTTTGTCTAATCAGTTTGCTGTAGCTAACAAGGGGTGGCAGGGAACTAACCGGAAACAATTATAACTTATGTAACAGGTTAGGTCCATGAACATTTGCACCCATCTGGCCAGCTCCTCCTATTCCTCCTTTTACCTTCTCATTAAAGGGAAGATAGATGGGAGAAGACGCCAAGCAGAAATCCGCAGGGTGAATGCCTACATGTCAAACCTTGTGTATTCCAGAAGCCTCTATAAGAGTAACTCTGGTTCTGATAGCAGCCGAGGTTATGTTCAGGCGTGGTTGGGTGGGACCCTGGGTGCTTCTGGCAGCCAAGAGGCTGTGGGCACCAACAGTCCTGCCAGCTACTCATGGGCTCCTCTCTCAGCACCCCGCATCCCTTTGGGTGACAGGTCCGTCCTTGGCTGCCGAAGAACGATCTGGTCATCTTCCCCCTTCGCAACCCTGACATTGCCCCAGTCACTGCTCTCTCACAAGCATGATAAATCTTTGAAGAGGTACCTCGAGAAGCACTCCCCTGTCTGTATTTCTGTAACAGTTCTAGTGGGGCACATCTTTCCTTGGCTTTTTCTGCTCATTCAATAAGCTTCTTGCCCCAGGCCCCTTAGGAAACCTGGCTGGGAGAGGGTATGAACACTTAGATGACCACTCTCAAGATGTTCCTTGCTGTGCAAACGCAGCCAGCCTCCATCCCAGCTGATGCATCTGCGTTTTCTCTTCAAGTTGGGTTCTAGTATGTTAAGCTGCAGAAGTGCCTTTGGCCTCCAGTTTGATCATTCCAATTTATTCAAGAATTATCTGTCTGGAGCTGATAGCCCCAGAGTCTGCCTTGGCTCTCCCTGGGGGCCTGCAAATTCTTTATTATGCAAACAAAACTCCCCAATGCCCGTCACCAAAATCAAGCTCTGATTTGTCAGGATTCCAGGACAGGGTATAGAATGGGTTTCATTCTGAGACCTACACCATTAATCATCTGTTTGGAATTGGGAATGAATTTCTCATGGAAACAATGTGTCAATGGGTGGTTCAGGTCTCTCTCCAAATAGCAAGAGCCCATGGAATCCAAACTGTGGCTCAGCTGTAGAGCTAACTGTACTAGGCTCGGTTCTGTGATTTGACAAGAGAATTCACACAATCAGGAGGGAGGAGTATACAGAAAAAAGAAAAGAAAAATGTCTTTCTGCTTTTCTGGGTACAGGACTGGTCCTGGGAAAGTTCCTCAAACAAACCAGGCACATTGTGCCTTTGGCTTCCTGCCACTTCCCCCCTTGAACCCCTTCTTCAGCACCTAACAGCCTCTCCTCAAGCATTCCGGGACTCCTGCTGTTTGAAATGCTTCAGCTTGGCACCCTACCCAGGCCTGTCCTAGTCCTCAGCAGGCTGAAGTCACCAGCATTAGACCTGCTGCCCCAGTCCCACAGTCCCGCTGCACAGATCTGCCATCTGGCTGAGTCATAAAAGGAAGCCAGCAAACTCAACTCATGATGAAGTGCGAGGGCCCAGCACCCAGGAGCACCCACAAAAAAGTCCTGGTAGATGAGTGGATCAGGAAGCAGCAGGGTGCAGGATGCATCCCTGGTAAAATAACGGTGGTTGTGATGCTCCATGCATTGGCCATGCTTCAGGCCCTGTGCTAAGTGGTTTGCCTACTTCATTTATCCAGCAAATATCTGAGCACCATAAACAATGGTGTGAGCATGAGGTTTAGGGTTGCAGCACAAATGAAGCAAATGTCTTTGTCCTCATGGAGCTTACATTTTTGTACATTATCTAATTTAGTTGTCATAATCCCCAAAGAAGCCTGGAGATTAAATATGCACTATAAGAATATGCTGGTTAAGTACTGAAACTAGGACTCTGAGTCAGGCTCTCTGTGATGCGTGTGCCCATGTCTTTACTGCTGGGCCCAGCCATCCGGGAGCCAGAGCTCCCCGACTCCTGGTCCCCCACCACAGATAGGGCCAAAACCCTGGGCGTAATGGCCCCAGACTGTTGCTTTTGTCAGCCTCTTCCTTTTCTTGTCTTCTGAACTCGAAGACTCTCAAGAAGCCACACATTTCCCCCAAGCTCAGGGGAGGAGACAGGAGAGGCAGGCCAGGAGCCATGGATCATATGTGAACCGGGGGTTGATTTTATGACCGCAGTCTCCATGGATCTAATTACAGGTTTTCTCAAGCCTCCTTGAAACCTCAAGAATAGGTAAGTGTCAAAGGAGACCATCATTGTATAGATCTTGAAATAAAACATTTGGCGTAATAGATTCATTCAAAAGCTGTTACTTGGAATTTAAAGGATTGGCTTATGTTATCACTGCCACCAACAACAAAAGAATTAGGAAATATAAACTATCTTTGCAATCCAGTGTGAGACACGCACACTCACTAGTCAGTGAGTTAAAGAAGCAAATAAAGACATCTAGAGGGGCCAAGGTTCCCATGAGGTCTGAAAGTAGGTGCATTAAGTCAAGGCCAGCACAATGTTGACCACCCGACCTTTCTAGAATTGAGTACCTGTTTGGTTCTTTAGTATGACTCAGTGTTCTTCAGAAACAAACAAACAAAACCCTGGGATACACTTCCTCTGCTAACACTTGATCTTAGGAAAATACCCTTCATATCTGTAAGCTCAGAATACCTCTCTCGTGCAATATGCAACTTTTGGTGCCACCCAAGTCACTTTTAGTTGCATATTCTCAGAAAACTGTCGGCTATCTTCCTCCATTTAGAACAGCTATCATGTGTAGTTCTGGTCAGCAAAAAGATTCTTACCCAGAAACAAAGTTCCCACTCCCATCCCTTCACTCCTACCCGTACCCCCTTTCCCACAAGGAGGCACAGTCCCTGCCCCCGTCTCCAGGGCAAGACCAAAGGACCAATTTCATGCCCACCTCCCAAAGGCTGTCTCTGTCAGATTAGCTGGAGAATAAAACTAACAGAGAAGCGGTAAGGGGGAAGCAAACAGGTGAGAAGAGAGGAGTGTTAGCAACCTTCTTCTAGTGCTTACTCTGGATGGCTGATTTGTCAGGAAATCTGGCAAGTGGAAGGCCAGGCCATCTTCGTTTTTAGGTTGATTCATTCTTTGCTATATGCAACACAGTACTGGCTGGGCAAATTGTTCCGTTCTGTTCCATTCTGGTAATCAAGTATGCTAGGATAGAGTGGCAGCACCAGATGGAAGTTGAAGATTTGCCAGGTGATCCTTCGAGATACTCTTTGAGGCCCGTGTACCATTCCCCCAGCTGCTAAGTTCTCACCACCATGCCCTTTGATGGCCTTGCCCTCAGCAAGACTCACCTTATGCTGCCTCCCCCAAGGTTATGGGGGTATGATATAGAGTGAATTTTTGTGTCCTCCAAAAATTTACATGTGGAAATCTAGTCCCCCATGTAATGGTACTTAGAGGTATGGTCTTTGGGAGGTAATTTTGTCATAAGTATAGAGCCTTCACGAATGAAATTAATGTCCTTCTAAAAGAGGCCCCAGAGGGAGGAGCCAAGATGGCGGCACAGCATGGAAGTTTTCTGTGTGTTTCGCGCCCATGAAATACAGCCAGACCAACACTAAACCATCCTACACACCTAGAAAACTGATTGGAGGATTAAAACAACAATCTGCACAACCTGAACCACAAAATTCAGCAGGTACGCGGTGCGGACAAGCGAATTTGGGGAGCGTGATGCCGCAAAAGGTAGGGAACCGCTTTTGCGGGTGGACAGAGGATGGAGACTGCGGGGAGAGCATACGGGAAAAGCACCCCTCCCCAAAAGCAGCTGGAGAGAAAGTGGAAAATTGGAAACAGCCGCAGGGACTAAACTAAAAAGGGAGAAAGGAGAGAGTTTAAATTCCATTAAGCCTGTAAACAAGGGGAACACAAAGTCTGCAACTCCACAGCTCGATACCTGGCGGTGCTCTGGTGGGAAGGGCGAATCCCCAGGAACAGAGTGGGGTCCGGGAGGTTCTCAGGCCACACGGGGAAAAGCAGTTCCATGGCTGGAAGGACATTCAGTAGAGACTGTTGAAGCCACCTGGTCCCAGCAGACCCCAGAAAACGGCCACATTCGCCGGTGCTGGAACAGGGTCGTTGGGGGTGGAGCCTGGTGCCAGATGCGTTGTGATTTTCCATAATCCCTGAAACGCTGCTGCTACACTGTCTCGCGGACTTTTTCTGTGGCGGGTTGTCTCTGGGCATCGGCAGCAGCAGGGTCCAGCAAGCATTCCTGGGTGCAGCCGACATTCGGCCATTGCTCATCCGGCCATTGCTCGGTGAGACCCTCCCACAGAGGGGGGAACAGGTCAAAGCCGCAGTCCGCCGGAAGTAAGGGACTGGGGAAAACAGCCGCATCACAGACAAAACTCAGGGGAGCGGCCTGGTCACGGAGAGTGGAAAAGCGGGGAGTGGATGAGAGCTGAAGACAGAGGACGGGTGTGCGATTGCTGATCCGGGAGCACAAACTGGGTAGGTTGGTGGCATCTTTTCACGCCTCCTGCCCAAGCGCATACGCACCTACGAGCACCGCAACAATCCACCCCAGTAGGCTAGCAGCGCCATCTAATGGAGAGCGGAGCCATTACATTGAGCCCCGCCAAACTGGGCCAATTTCGCTCTTCAAGAACACAAGTCTCACTGCTGGCTTAATTTATGGACTATAAAGAGCCACATAGACTGACTTCTAGGGGAAAACTAAGCAATTCGAGTCCTACTTCAATCTGTTAGCAGGTTCATCTATTCAATTTTCTTTCTTTTTTTTTCTTTTTTTCTCTTTTTCCCTTTTACAATTCTTTTCTTTTTATGGAATACAGAAAAAAATTCATTTTTAGTTTCAATTTTTATTAAAAATATTTTTCTTTAATTTTTATAAGTATAGTTTTTTACTTTTGTGTAAATTTTTTCAAATTCTACTTTACTTCCATCATTTTATTTTAGTCTACTTCAGTGTATTCACCTTTTCAAATTTTCAAACAATTTCCTTTTTTTCTGTTTTTTTCTTTTTTCTCTTTTTCATTTCTTTTCTTTTTCTTGAATGCAGAAAGAGAAAAATTTCATTTTTACTTTCAATTTCTACTAAAAATATTTTTATGTAATTTTTATTACTGTATTTTTTGCTTTTATGTAATTTTTTTCAAATTCTATTTTACTTCCATCATTTTATTTTAGTCTACCACAGTGTATTCACATTTTCAAATTTTCAAACGATTTCTTTTTTCTTTTTTTTGTTTCTTTCCTTTTTTCTTAAATACAGAAAAGAAAAAATTCATATTTATTTTTAATTTTTATTAAAAATATTTTTCTTGGGGTGCCTGGGTGGCTCAGTCAGTTAAGCACCCGACTTCAGCTCAGGTCGTGATCTCACGCTCCGTGAGTTCAAGCTCTGCGTGGGGCTCTGTGCTGACAGCTCAGAGCCTGGAGCCTGTTTCAGATTCTGTGTCTTCCTCTCTCTGACCGCCCCCCCCCCTTTCATGCTCTGTCTCTCTGTCTCAAAAATAAATAAACGTTAAAAAAAATTTTCTTTAATTTTTTCTACTATATTCTTTACTTTTGTATATATTTTTTCAAATTCTGTTTTACCCCCATCATCTCATTTTAGTCTACTTCAGTGTATTCATTTTTTCAAATTCTCAAACGATTTCCATTTTTTTCCCTCCCCCCCCTTTTTTTTTCTCTAATTTGTCAAACCACTTTCAACACCCAGACCAAAGCACACTTAGGATCTAGCATCATCTATTCGATTTTTGTGTATGTGTTTGTGTTTTTAATTTTTAATTTTAATATTTTTAAAATTTTAATTTCAATTTTTCTACCTCATTAATTCCTTCTCTCCCCTCAAAACGAAGGAATTCACCCCAAAAGAAAGAGCACAAAGAAACAACAGCCAGGGATTTAACCAACACAGATACAAGCAAGATGTCTGAACCAGAATTTAGAATCACGATAATAAGAATACTAGCTGGAGTAGAAAATAGATTAGAATCCTTTTCTGCAGAGATAAAAGAAGTAAAAAATAGCCAGAATGAAATTAAAAATGCTATAACTGAGCTGCAATCACGTATGGATGCAGCGGTGGCAAAGATGGATGAGGCAGAACAGAGAATCAGCGATATAGAAGACAAACTAATAGAGAATAACAAAGCAGAAAAAAGAGATTAAGGCAAAAGAACACGATTTTAGAATTAGAGGAATCAGTGACTCGTTAAAAAGGAACATCAGAAACATAGGGGTCCCAGAAGAGGAAGAGAAATAGGGGTAGAAGGGTTATGTGAGCAAATCATAGCAGAAAACTTTCCTAACCTGGGGAAAGACACAGACATCAAAATCCAGGAAACACAGGACCCCCATTAGATTCAACAAAAACCGACCATCAACAAGGCATATCATAGTCAAATTCACAAAATACTCAGCCAAGGAGAGACTCATGGAAGCAGAAAAGGAAAAAAAGTCCCTAACATACAAGGGAAGAAAGACCAGGTTTGCAGCAGATCTATCCACAGAAACTTGGCAGGCCAGAAAATAGTGGCGGGAAATGTTCAGTGTGCTGAATCAGAAAAATATGCAGCCAAGAATTCTTTATCCAGCAAGGCTGTCATTTAAAATAGAAGGAGAGATAGAAAGGTTCCCAGACAAACAAAAATTAAAGGAGTTTGGTATGTATATATACCAAAAGAAACAAAGATTAGAAAGGCCCAGAGAACACCACCAGAAACTCCAACTCTACAAGCATCATAATGGCAATAAATTCATATCTTTCAGTACTCACTCTAAACGTCAATGGACTCAATGCTCCAATCAAAAGACATAGGGTAACAGAATGCATAAGAAAACAAGATCCATCTATATGCTGTTTACAAGAGACCCACTTTAGACCTAAAGACACCTTAGATTGAAAATAAGGGGATGGAGAACCATCTATCATGCTAATGGTCAACAAAAGAAAGCCGGAGTAGCCATACTTATATCAAACAATCTAGACTTCAAAACAAAGACTCTATCAGGAGATGCAGAAGGACATTATATCACAATCAAGGGGTCTATAGACCAAGAACACCTAACAATTGTAAACATTTATGTGCCAAATGTGGCAACACCCAAATATATAAATCATTTAATCACAAACATAAAGAAACTCATAGATAATAGTAGGAGACTTCAACACCCCACTCACAGCAATGGACAGATCATCTAATCAAAAAATCAACAAGGAAACAATGGCTTTGAATGACACACTGGACCAAATGGACTTAACAGATATATCAGAACATTTCATACTAAAGCAGCGGAATATACATTCTTCTCCAGTGCACATGGAGCGTTCTCCAGAATAGACCACATACTGGGACACAAATCAGTCCTCAACAAGTACAAAAAGATCGAGATCATACTGTGCGTATTTTCAGACCACAACATTATGAAACTCAAAATCAACCACAATAAAAAAATTGGAAAGGTAACAAATACTTGGAAACTGAAGAACATCCTACTAAAGAATAAATGGGCTAACCAAGAAGTTAAACAGGAAATTAAAAAGTTCATGAAAGCCAATGAAAATGATAATACCACAACCTAAAACCTCTGGGACGCAGCAATGGCGGTCATAAGAGGAAAGTATATAGCAATCCAGGCCTTCCTAAAGAAGAAAAAAAGATCTCAGATATACAACCTAAACTTATGCCTTAAAGAACTGGAAAAAGAACAGCAAATAAACCCAAAACCAGCAGAAGACAGGAAATAATAAAGATTAGAACAGAAATTAATGCTATCAAAACCAAAAAAACAGTAGAACAGATCAATGAAACCAAAAGCTGGTTCTTTGAAAGAATTACCAAAATTGATAAACCACTAGCCAGTTTGATCAAAAAGAAGAAGGAAAGAACCCAAATAAATAAAATCAAGAATGAAAGAGGAGAGATCACAATCAACACAGAAGAAATAAAAACAATAATAAGAGAATATTATGAGCAAGTACATGACAATAAAATGGGCAATCTGGAAGAAATGGACAAATTCTTAGAAGCATATACACTACCAAAACTGAAACAGGAAGAAATAGAAAATTTGAACAGACCCATAACCAGTAAAGAAATAGAATTAGTAATCAAAAATATCCCAAAAAAATCAAGAGTCCAGGGGCAGATGGCTTTCCAGGGGAATTCTACCAAACATTTAAGGAAGAGTTAACACCTATTCTCTTGAAGCTGTTCCAAAAAAATAGAAATGGAAGGAAAACTTCCAAAGTGTTTCTATAAAGCCAGCATTACCTTGATTCCAAAACCAGACAGAGACCCCACTAAAAAGGAGAACTATACACCAACTTCCCTGATGAACATGGAGGCAAAAATCCTCAACAAGATATTAGCCAACAGAATCCAACAATACATTTAAAAAATTATTCACCATGACCAAGTGGGATTTATACCTGGGATGCAGGGCTGGTTCAATATCCTCAAAACAATCAGTGTGATTCATCACATCAATAAAAGAAAGGACAAGAACCATATGATCTTCTCAATAGATGCAGAGAAAGCATTTGACAAAATACAGCATCCTTTCTTGATAAAAACCCTCAAGAAAGTAGGGATAGAAGGAGCATACCTCAACATGAAAAAAGCCATATTTGAACGACCCAACGCTAATATCATCCTCAATGGGTAAAAACTGATAGCTTTCCCCCTAAGGTCAGGAACAAGACAGTGATGTCCACTCTCACCACTGTTATTCAACATAGTATTGGAAGTCTTAGCCTCTGCAATCAGACAACACAAAGAAATAAAAGGCATCCAAATCGGCCAGGAGGAGGTCAAACTTTCACTCTTCGCAGATGACATGATACTCTATATGGAAAACCCAAAATATTCCACCAAAAAAACTGCTAGAATTGATTCATGAATTCAGCAAAGTTGCAGGATATAAAATCAATGCACAGAAATCAGTTGCATTCCTATACACCAACAATGAAGTGACAGAAAGAAAAATCAAGGAATGGATCCCATTTACAGTTGCACCAAAAACCATAAAATACCTAGGAATAAATCTAACCAAAGAGGTGAAAAATCTATACACTGAAAACTACAGAAAGCTTATGAAAGAAATTGAAGAAGACACAAAAAAATGGAAAAAGATTCCATGCTCCTGGGTAGGAAGAACAAATATTGTTAAAATGTCAATACTACCCAAAGCAATCTACATATTCAATGCAATCCCTATCAAAGTAACACCAGCATTCTTCACAGAGCTAAGACAAATCATCCTAAAATTTGTATGGAACGAGAAAAGACCCCGAATAGCCAAAGCAATCTTGAAAAAGAAAACCAAAGCAGGAAGCATCACAATCCCAGACTTCAAGCTATACTGCAACGCTGTAATCATCAAGACAGTATGGTTCTGGCACAAGAACAGACACTCAGATCAATGGAATAGAATAAAGAACCCAGAAATGCACCCACAAACGTATGGCCAACTAATCTTTGACAAAGCAGAAAGAATATCCAATGGAATAAAGACAGTCTCTTCAGCAAATGGTGCCGGGAAAACTGGACAGCGACATGCAGAAGAATGAACCTGGACCACTTTCTTACACCGTACACAAAAATAAACTCAAAATGGATGAAAGACCTGAATGTAAGACAGGAAGCCATCAAAATCCTCCAGGAGAAAGCAGCCAACAATCTCTTTGACTTTGGCTGCAGCAACTTCTTACTTGACATGTCTCTGGAGGAAAGGGAAACAAGAGCAAAAATGAACTACTGGGACCTCATCAAAAAAAAAAAAAAAAAAAAAAAAAAAAAAAGCTTCTGCACAGTGAAGGAAGCAATCAGCAAAACTAAAAGGCAACTGACAGAATGGGAGAAGATATTTGCAAATGACAAATCAGATAAAGGGTTAGTATCCAAAATCTATAAAGAACTTATCAAACTCAACACCCAAAAAACAAATAATTCAGTGAAGAAATGGGCAAAAGACATGAATAGACACTTCTCCAAGGAAGACATCCAGACGGTCAACCGACACATGAAAAAATGCTCAATATCAGTCATCATCAGGGAAATACAAATCAAAACCACAGTGAGATACCACCTCACACCTGTCAGAATGGCTAACATTAACAACTCAGGCAACAACAGATGTCGGCGAGGATGTGGAGAAAGAGGATCTCTTTTGCATTGATGGTGGGAATGCAAGCTGGTGCAGCCACTCTGGAAAACAGTATGGAGGTTCCTCAAAAAACTAAAAATAGAACTACCCCATGACCCAGCAATTGCACTACTAAGCATTTATCCACAGGATACAGATGTGCTGATTCGAAGGGACACGTGCACCCCCATGTGTATAGCAGCACTATCAACAATAGCCAATATATGGAAAGAGCCCAAATGTCCATCGATGGATGAATGGACAAAGAAGTGGTATATATATACAATGGAGTATTACTCAGCAATCAAAAAGAATGAAATCTTGCCATGTGCAACTACGTGGATGGAACTGGAGGGTAATATTATAAGTGAAATTAGTCGGTCACAGAAAGACAAAAATCATATGACTTCACTCATTTGAGGACTTTAAGAGACAAAACAGATGAACATAAGGGAAGGGAAACAAAAATAATATAAAAACAGGGAGGGGGACAAAACAGAAGAGACTCATAAATATGGAGAACAAACTGAGGGTTACTGGAGGGGTTGTGGGAGGGGGGATGGGCTAAATGGGTAAGGGGAATTAAGGAATCTACTCCTGAAATCATTGTTTCACTCTATGCTAACTAATTTGTATGTAAATTTTAAAAAATAAAATAGAAAGAAAGAAAGAAAGAAAGAAAGAAAGAAAGAAAGAAAGAAAAAGAAAGAAAAAAGTCCCCAGAGAACTTCCTTATCCCTTCTGCCACATGAGGACCCAGAGAGAAGACGACCATCTGTCTGTGAAACAGGAAGTGACTTCTCACCAAACCCTGAGTCTCCAAGCACCTTGATCTTGGACTTCCAAGCCTCTGGACTGTGAGAAATAGATTTCTATTGTTTAGAAACCACCCTATGGTATGGTATGGACTCTGGTATTCTGATATAGCAGCCTGAACAGATTAGCACAAGGAAATTGGTGGCCAATGCCAGGCTAATACATGGATCAAAGGTTTGACCCTTGCCTCAGTTAGGGACAACTTAAAAGGACTATATCTAGCTCCAGAGCATCCTATAGGATTGACTGAAGCCTTCATGGAAAATGTATCAGAATTTATCTCTTTGTCCTATCTTGCCTTTGTCCCACCCATCCCTATATGCATAGCTTTCCAGAACATTCTCAAGATCTCATATATCAACATTTAGTTTCATAAAGGGATGGATCCAAGCATCTTTCATAGATAGACAAAGAATATTTTCTTCAACTCCTTCAACCTGTACATTAACTGAGTTGAAAGGGTATATATTTGCCATCAACTGGGATCTTTAGAGAAGTCGTGCTACCACAGAAGTCTCTCCACCATGAATGTAGTACACTGTGTTACCTGGCCTTGAGGGTTACCCTGCCTGGAGCAGGTGGTACCTGGTAAATAAGCAGGTGAGTTGCTGGCCCACATAGAAGTTTACATTCTGGAGGGAGAGAAAGACAAAACTAGTAAACAGACTTATATAAAAGATGGTGGCCAGGTCTAAGAAACAAAAATAATTGGTGATGTGACCCAGAAAAACAGGGTAGAAACTAGGTCAAGTGGACAGATGGGACTTTGCTGAAACTGATAACTCTGATTTGACTTAATTAGCTAAAAATATAAAAAGTAACTTCAGTAAATATTCTTTTGATGAATGATACTTTTCAAAGCATGGGTCCCATGGAATTATTAAAAGGGGGCCTTCCTTTATGAAAGATTTTTGAACACTGATCTTCAATTCCCCACTTAAGAAATACAAAAGCAGGTAACTTGATCAGATTACTAATTTCTGGCCAACCTGGACCAAGACCTGAGTCTTCTCTCTAGAACAGAGATCTTTCCATTACATCATGTCTCAAATCACAAAGATGACCCAGAAACCAGTGCTGGCCATGGTTAGAGAGGTGCCCTGGATTGAAACTTCCTGGTTCAAAGCCCCGCTCTGCTACTTACTAGTTATGTAGTTTTGAGCAGGCTATTTTAATTCTGTGCCTGTTTCCTCCCTCATAAATTGAGGATGCTTATAATCATACCTCCCTCAGCTTATTGTACTCTTTAAATGAGATACTAGGTACAGAAACCTTAGTACAGAAGAGCATATACTAACTGCTCGGTGGACACCAGCTATGACCTGAGTTCATATCAAGCCTGGTCTCCAAAGGCCAGAAACCCAGGGCAGTTTCATAAGTGGTTCTCGACAGCCTATTCTGTATGAGAGCACTGTTAAATTTTAGGGAGTGGGTGACCCAGGAAGGGTAGAGCTTCTCTCCCTACATCAGGTGAACTTATAGTAACAGCTTATTTCCTGTCAGGAATCTGGAAGGGTACAAGGTTAACTGCTCAGATATTGTTTAAACAACACCTGATGGGGGTGTCTAGGTTGTTCAGTCAGTTAAGCAGCCAACTCTTGATTTCAGCTCAGGTCATATTCTCACGATCATTGGATTGAGCCCTGCGTCAGGCTCTGTGCTGAGCATGGAGTCTGCTTGTGATTCTATCTCTCTCTCCCTTTCTCTCTGCCTCTCCCCCACTCATGATCTCTCTCTCTCTCTCTCTCTCTCTCTCTCTCTCTCTCTTTCAAAATAAATAAGCATTTAAAAAATGCATTTAATAAATAAAGAAACACCTGGCCATTCTATTCAATTACAAACCTTTATCAGGAGATAAAAAAAGTCAAGATGTAAATTTAAACGGCAATTTATCAAGACCAGAGTGACCTCACATGCATTAACTTCTCTGAACCAGCCTGTGACATAGGCAGGATAAATGTGCACCTGTGAGATCATTCATCTTTCACGGGGGGCTCAGGATTCGATGGATTTCTTTCTTGCCTTAGCCTGTAACTTTGTTCATTTATTTACTTAGCCTAACATTTATTCAACACCTATTAAGTGTTGGATTCAGTGTTAGGAGCTATGGATACAGCAGTGAAAGCTAGCTGTTGTCCCTGAGACATTCACACAGGGTAGGAGAGACATGCAAAAAAAAACACCCATTGTAATAGATTATTCTGTAGTCTTCCTGAGGCAAGACCAGAATGGAGGCAAGCCGAGAAGGTCCGTGAGAGTGCAGGAGAAGGCCATGCATCCCTCTGGATTAAAGCAAGACCCACCAGGAAATTACAAATAGAGTTTAGTCTAGGGTTAGGTGTCTGAGCTATTTGGCTCTGCTATCCGTGTTGAGGCAGGGCTCAGAAAAATCACTGCAGCTGCCTTTTTCTTGCATCTTTGTTCCCCAGGAACAGCCACCTTGCATGATAGGATGCAGGAGTCACACCACGAATCTTCAGCCCATCTTCCACAGAAGAAATCAAGGCGTATGTTCATTATCTATTTCAACGCAAGTGACTCGAACAAAGAAAAGGTTAATGCTGGTTGGCACAGCTAGTCAGGGCTGGCTTGGCCCTTCATAGGGAGAGAAGCCAGCACCCAGCTTGGGGAGCAGCACCCCGAGAGCCAGTCCCGCACGAGGAATTCCCTGTGACTGCAGCCCTCTCCTCCAAGGGCTCGTATTAAATCACATTAGTGCTAACTGACGGCAAGATAGCAACACACAGAGGCCAGGGGTGATTTATCTGACTCATCTGAGTTAGGGTCCTGGGTCCAACAGTAGTTATAATAGGTTGTGCAAGTCATTTAATCCTTTCTGACTTCAATTTCTTCATCTGTAAAATAGGGGTGACAATACTAATCTACGTCATTGGGTGGTTGGGAAGATTAAATGAGTTCACGCTTGGAAAGTGCTTAGAAGTCTTGGCACACAGAAAACATGCTATAAATACCTGCTGTTATAGCTGTTAGACAGTATAGGTCACAAGAATCCATAGAAATAAAATAGGGGAAGTAAAGGAAAATTTCTCCTGGGTCATGCCGTGCAACCTACAAAGCATCTTCCCATCTGTTATCTCCATTTTCTGATCTGTGAGAGGGTAAAAATAGTAGTTCCTGTATAAAGCTTCCAGGAGAATTAAATGAGCTACTTCACATAAAGTGCTCAGTAAATGTTAGCTGCTACTATTTGATACTATGCCCTGGAACCTAGTAGATGCTCATTCACTATTTGTCGAATGAATCAGTTTATCCTCATGAGAGTCCTGTGGAGTTTATCGTCTCCATTTTCTTTTTTCTTTTTCTTTTTTTTCTTTTTTTTTTTTTAGGTAAGAAACCGAACTTTTGCAAAGCCCAATAGTAGTGTGGGCAAGTCCAGCCAACTAGTTAGGAAAAGAGTCATGGCTCCATCTCTACTTTCTGAGATGCCAAAACTGACTTCTAAACCAGAGCTTGGTGGCCGTTTGCTTAAGTTATTAACATTGGTGTCTTTATACTCTAAACACCACAGCGCAACCCATTCTGAGTGGTAACCCACGTGGCCATCATAGTGACTAAAGCATTCCCTCCTGGGCTGGACCTGCCTGAGCTACGTCTCCTGACATCTTTTTGTGCCATCTTTTTGCTCTGACACAGAGCAGAAGGAAATATCACACCTCGGTGATTTCCAGACATTATAAATAGCCTTCTAAGACCATCTTGGAAAATAAAAACAAAAAGGCCCCAGATAGCAGATTGATGATTACAAATTCAAGTTTAAAATTTTACATTATGTCAGGGCACCTGGGTGGCTCAGTCTGTTAAGTGTCTGACTTCGGCTCAGGTCATGATCTCACAGTTCGTGGGTTCGAATCCCGCGTTGGGCTCTGTGCTGACAGCTCAGAGCCTGGAGCCTGCTTTGGATTCTGTGTCTCCCTCTCTCTGTGCCCTCCCCCGCTCGCACTCTGTCTCACTCTGTCTCTCAAAAATAAATAAATGTAATTTAAAAAATTTAAAAAATAATTTTATGTTGTATGTATTTCACCATAATTAAAAAATAAATTCGAGTTTAACTTTCAAAGAATGGAAGCCCTGTGATTAATTTATTTTATTCCTAGGTTCATCTCTAATCCAGAAACCATGCATGGGCCTGGAATCTCATCAGAAGTCAGCAGGATACCATTGGTCCTTCTGGTTAAGGTCCCTTCATATGGCTTAGGAAGCTCAGTATGGGCCTGGGGTCCCATGAAAGGCCCCTGAAGCCTTGGATGTATAAACAATGTTTGCAGGAGTTTTCTGCAGACAGGGGCACTTCATGGCAACTTTCAGCCCTAAAATTGACAGGCAGTCTTTCAAATACTTAAAAAAAAAAAAAAATTTCTAAAATATATCTCTTTGATAGCTCACCTAGAGAGAGACAGCATTTGAGGATAAAAATTAAGATGCTGTCATTGAATCCACCTTCTTTGAAATCTCTGTAACAAGCCTAGAACTTATTGGAGCAGCTGCAGTAGGTTTGAAATGAACAGAACTCCACATGAAGGCTCAAGTACGGATAAATCATTGAACCATGGCACTTGAAAGCTAGAGGAGAACTTAGAGATAATTGTGTTCAACCCCTTCACTTTCCAGGTGAAGCTACTAATCACCGGGAGGTGAAAAGACTAACCCAAGGCACGCGGCCAGTTAGAGCTTTGCTCAATGTGACTAAAGTCCATTTCAGCCGCATACATGAGGTCAAAGACAGATAAAGTGACACCCCCGCATGTCCCCCCCTGCCTCCTGAGTTTTTACTGCAAATAAGCCTCCATTGCCCTCCACCAAATGTATTTGGTCACTTTAAGATTTGGAAAATGGCAACAAAGTACTGTGCCAACAACCTGAGTTTGCTTATCTTATAAAACTGAAGTGTCACTCTGAAATGCTTTATTCTTAGAACTTGCCCCAAAATAAAACCATAAAAACTCAACAAATGCACTCTTGTAACTATACAGTTGGACTCATAGACCGTGTCTTACCTGACTGGAGGTAAATGGTGTTACTGTCAAGAAAGCTCAGGACTTTTTAAAGTTTTCTATTCCCTGGCTCCTAAGAGAGGCCTCTTGAGGAAATTATAGCCACAATGGGGCTGAGGAAAACTAACAAACAGAACATAATGGAAGAAAAGTCCCTTGGAGCTAAGTCTGGAAACATGGGAAGGGATAAAAGAGTAAATTTCTGGGGCGCCTGGGTGCCTCGGTTAGTGAGTGTCCAACTCTTGCTTTTGGCTCAGGTTGTGATCTCACGGTTCGTGAGATACTGGGCTCTGTGCTGGACAGCACGGAGGCTGCTTGGGATCCTCTCTCCCACTCTGCCCTTCCCCCGCTGTAGCTCTAGAACCTCTCTCTCAAAATAAATAAATATTAAAAAAAAAACAAAACATAACTTTCTACATCAGCTTGTTCTTCAATCCAGTGAAGTCCTTGGTGCTACACACTGGGAATTTTGTGAAAGACCCTACCCCTGCCTTGTTGGAACAAGAAAATGTGGCTCTGAACATTGTGACTTAAATATGCACTTTACCTTTCTGGGTCTTGGTTTTCCCATCTTTCATGCCCAGGGGTATTAATTGCCTTCTCATTACACTTATGTAACAATAAAATGAGACCCCAAATTTTATCATCTCCACTCCGGCCTCATTACAGACAAGATGTGTCCATTCGTCCAGAGGCCCAAATAAAATCTTGACCATCCCCATAACATCCTTTATTAAAAAAAAAAAAAAATCAAAGATCAGCCTCTTGTAATTAGATCAGTAGTTCTAATGCTGGCTGTATATTAAAATCACCCAAGGAGCTTTTAAAAATATATTTCCCGTTTTCAAAAAAAAAACCTCTTCCTTCTTCCTCCACTCAATTAATGACAGTAAGCATGGCTACTGTGGACTGAGGGCTTCCTCTGTGCCAGGAAGTGGGCCGAATACATTCTTTACACACATTTCACATCAGACTCCCATGGCCAACCTGTTTTATAGAAGGAGCCTCTGGGGCTTTGATGAACAGCAGGAGGATGGCCTAGCGCCTATGATGAAGGCATTTGTCTTGTGATGATGGCTATCATCAGGGGGCATCAGTTTTCAGAGGAACAGAAATAGGTGCCCCTCCTCTCTGGTCCGCATAAGCAGAGACAGCACTCTATGACTGGCAATATTGTTATGTAAGTGGGACTCAATGCCCTCTAGTAGTTTCTAGAGACCTGTTCGTTTGGCTTCTTATCATTAATTGCAGAACATCACAGACACAAAGTGAACACGGAGGCTTGATTTTCAAACAAGATGCTCTGGATTCACTTCCAGGAAGGAGTGACTCAGAATTGGTAAGACCAAAAGAACTGAGCAAAGCTGGTCACTTTAAAGAGCTGACACACCCAAGTGTTGTTGTTTTTGTTTTTGGGGGGTTTTGGGGGGGTTTTTGTTGTTGTTTTGTTTTTGGATCCATCCCTTGCAGTGGCTGGGGCAGGGCCCCTGGTGAGGTGAGCCAATCGGTGCGGATCTTCCTTTCCAGGGCATCAGAGACCCTTCATATATGGGCCCATCCAACCTTCTCTAAGCTACATATGCAGCTACATGTCTTCAGGATCTTCACCCAAGCAGTATCCGATGGAACAACACAGCACGGCTTGTGCCATCCCCTGCACCGTGTCTGTGCCCACTTCCCTGTCTTTGCCCATGCTATCTTTTCTGTCTCCCCTCCTCCTTGGACTTCTTTACTGACAAATTCATCTTTGGAGGTCAAATGTGAAGATCTGTGACAAGCGCTGTCCTCCTGTGCTCCCACATATTTTATTGGGATTAGTTTCCTGCACTAGACTGCATCCTCTAAGAGAAGTGGCCACAGCAGCGGGTTGAGACAGCTGGATTGAAATTCCAGCCCTGGAATTATTGGCTGTGCAACTTTAGTGTTTAACCAGAGGTGTTTAGCCACTCGGTGCCTCATCTGTGCAATCTACCCAATCTACCACATAGGACTGTTATGAAGATGAAAGGAGATAAAACACGTAAAGTATTGAGAACCGAACCTGGCATGTAAACCTTCTACTAGCTATTGTGATTTGCTGGTGCCTGTAACATGGGATTCTCTCGTGACAATTCATGATTGTGTGTTACTTAGAGAGGACAGCAAACAAACTGAAGGATGGGAGTTCCTAGCTCATTCAGGAAAATCTGAAACATACACCAGAATAGAGAGAATAGTATAATAACCCCCATGGACCTAAGGCCCAGCGGCAACATTTCTTGCCTTGTGGCCAATCTCTTTGTATCTCAATCCTGTAGTGAGATTTATTCCTATGTTGTAAGGGTGGTTCAATATTCACAATTCAATCAATGTGATAACACCACATTCATACAAAAAAGGATAAGAACCATATGATCCTTTCAATAGATGCAGAAAAAGCATTTGACAAAGTACAATATCCATTTATGATAGACACCCTCAGCAATGTAGGTTTAGAGGTAACACACCTCAACATAATAAAATAGTTCCTCACTCTCTCCCCAGCACACACTGGCTTATTTCAAAGCAAATCACAGATGTGAAGAAAGCAACTTTAGCTTTATTCTCTTGAGGGAGCTTTCAGAAAGGAAACACATAGTCACATAGTATCCCCCTTAGCTTGTGACCATGATGAACACAGGGGGAAGGCGGAACAGAGGCTGAGAGATCAACGGCAGCCAAGGACTCAAGCCTGCAGTCCAGGGCTCTTTCTAGGATGCCTTGGAAAACCTGTGTATCTCCAACCAGTTTCCTTAGAACCCTCCCTCACCCCAGGGCCTACATAGTTCTTAACTGTCTTTGAGCCAGTCTGAAATATTCCACCTCAAAAATCAAATGCTGGTCTTTTTCCATTTCAGAGAAAAAACAACATAATGGATGGACTTTTCAATGGAAAATTCTCCCATCACATATTTTCCTGAAACCCATGGTCTCTGCATCCCTTTGTCTGCAACTGAGTGCTGGTAGAACACAGAGAGAGTGAGTGAGTGAGTGAATCAGTGAGTGAATAAATAGGAGAAAGCTTACTGGGAAACCCTGGAAAAAGGTGACCGGTATGATCGGACAGCTTTGGCTGGACACACCTGCTGTGGTCATGATTCTATATTGCACACAATACTGCATGTCTGCTACTAAAATTGTCCCTGTTTCACGTGCTAAAATGATGAGCAACCTCAACTTCAGTCTTGTAAATAGTGCCCTGTCTCCCCGGTGTTCCTGCACTGGCAGAGTTTCCAAACAGCTGCCCTGGCTGGAAGGAAGGAAGCAGGGGGAGAACCCAGCACTGGGGGAGCCTACCAGGAGGGGCTACAGGAGGGCCAAAGTCCCCTGGAGAGGACAGGAAGGCACCAGCAGGCTCTCTGAGTCCTTTCTGGGATATACCAGGAAATGAAGCTGAGCAGAAAACGAATTCTCATAAAAGAAATTCCTGAGAACAATTTCATAGTGAGCTTAATGCCCAAAACAAATACCAAAGCTGGAAATTACAAACATTTCCAAGTGCAGGTTCTCCTGGCTCCCTTTTACCCGTGCATTCACACTTTCTACTGGCTGATGCAGCCACCCCCATGTTAATACATCAGAATACACACCCCACAGAAGCTTGAATTCCAATTTGGAACAAAACTCTCTCCAGCTGCAACTGTCCTCACTGCTCTTCTGTCAGGCTCAGCATGAGGAGCTCGGAGATCCCTCAGCAGTGGGTCCTTTCACTGAGCTCTGGAACACAATCAGATCCGAAAAGGGGGACTTGGCTCAGGGCCTACAGCGTAAGAAGAGGTGGAAATTGACTTTGAAAGGCAATTAAAGGGGCTGCCTCCCAGAGTTCAGGTGGGAACATAAGGAGCCTACTCCCCTCTGAGATTACCCCACCAGGCCTGTCAGGTCTGCATGTGCTGGGAATTCTTCCTCCCCTCCCTGAACTCTGGACACCCCTAGCTCTCAGGTTGCCTGGCACTTACAGCCCTGAGCTCTCTGCACAGCAAAATACAACCAATTCATGAGCTGGTCTTAAGAAGCACACCAAAGAAGTCTGATAAAATACACATTTATTAGAAATTTTTCAGCAGCATCATTTCCGTTTGCTTTTCTAATCAAAGTATATTTCAAAAAATTACAATAAGCTCTCAAAATACAAGCCACAAATATTTTGAGAACTCGGTAACAAAATAATCAGTAGTACATGTTTCATTCATCCATCCATCCATCCATTCATTGTTTTAAAAATGTGCAATATTAGCACAGAGAGCCAGAAATGCTACTCAGTATGGAACTTGTATATTCCTGCCATGGGTCCTGTTGTGAAGATATGCCCACTATTCAAGAGAAACTCTAGGCTCTACAGTACATTCCGATACAAATGTATAATTTAGCCAAAAGGACCTAAAAAAGGCTCAATAAGAACAGTTTCCCTTTCTATTCATGTTCAACTTAGGAAATAAATAGTCATTATAATGATATTTTCAGACAGAAACAAAAACCCAGTTGAGGCTTTGCTTAACTGGTATTCGCTTTGCACCTTACTTGATGAAGACACAGATTTGGTTTTAGTCATTCAGCTGGTGAGCTCCAGTGTCTGGGGTAGGTGACCGCCTGGGATGCCAGGCAAGGATGGAAACTGCCCTATGGTCCATCAGGCGAAAGACCTCGTTCAACTGGATACAAACTCTTTGCGGGACACTTGTACCTCCTGACATGGAATTTTCTCACAGACATCACAAATAAAAACGTTGACTTGACAGCTAGTGAGGTAACACATGTGAAAGTGTTCTGGCTAGACAACACAAACATGCAGAAGGGTGAAATTGAATTGGTTTTCTTCTACCTTCTGCATTATCTGAGGCATCTACGGTCAGACCCAGATGTCTAGATAACACACAGTGCCCTGTATCCATATGCCTACTAATCAGCTAATCGAATAATCAGCTAATCTTGAACATTAAGTGCTGAGGTGTAAAAATGGACCCAAGAGTGGGGCCTGGGTTTCTTTGCTTGATAATCCTATAGGGAATATGAGTGGTACCTCTTCTTTCGACATGGCGAAAGGCCCTAAGTCAATTCCTTTCTTTGTTGGGTCATTTACTGGAATGATCACCAACCAATTCAGCAGAGACTTTTCTCAGCAAATTTAATGATGTGATAATCTTTCCAAAATTTATAAATGTACAGTATATTTATAGCATTACCTTCAGATAGCTTCAGTGCAAAGATATCCATATAGTACATTGTGATAATTATTTGTAAAAATATGAGACAGCATAAGTAAAAAAAAAAAAAAAAAAAGACACACAAGACACGGTTTCCAAAGACACTTCCAACTACAGGCAAATGGGAAAAAATATATTTTTTTTAATAAAGTACTGAATGTTAACTTTTTCTTCATCTGTTTGTAAAAAATACATGTGCAAAAGTGTGTTTCTAATGATCCCTAAACAGATGGCATAGCTATACCTCAGAGTCTTCTCTAACAAGGTTTGCGGTGTCTGTAAAAGTGTCTTCCGTCGCGGTATAGGTTGGCACTGGGTCTCTCCTTGGAGAACTTTTAGCAGGAAGGGAAGGAGAGGGAGTGGGAGCCACAGCAGTGCTGTCCTTGTGTTCATTCTCCATCTAAGACCACAGGGAAAAACGAATCAGCCATTTATTCCCCCAGTGGGACTGGAAACAGTTTTGTGTGAAGAAAACAAATCTTTACCAGTTTTGCTCAGAATAATCTGAGTGCATACCCACCTTAGCCAGACAAGTTATTGCTAAGAAAGAATGCTGAACGCCTGTGGGAACAAAAATTGTCAACAATTACCTCCGCATAGATTGGGTTTTCAAAGTTGGTAGTTGGTTTCAATTTTCGTTTGAAGATACTCCATTTTGTTGCCTAAATGAAAAGGGGGAAACAGAAAACCTTCAGTAATGGAATTTTTTGCATGGATTTGTTCCTCCATGGAGGTTTTTTTTTTTTTTTTTAAATTTTAAGTTTGTTTGTTTATTAGAAACAGAGCACAAGTGGGGCGGGGCAGAGAGAAAAGGGAGAAAATCTGTGCTAATAGCACAGAGCCCAATGCAGGGCTTGAACTCATGAAACTGAGATCATGACCTGAGCCCAAACCAAGAGTTGAATGCACAAGCGATTGAGCCACACAGGCGCCCAACCTCCATGTAGGTTTTAAAATGTCTTCTGAGTGAAGGAAAAAGCAAACTGGGACCTGGGACCCCATGACCTGACCCATGGGTACATTGTTCAGTTCCTCCTCAGACAGTCCCCAAACTGAAACTGAAAGTGTCTGGGCTCTTTTCATCTAATAATTTCAAAGACTTCCTTGACTTGACATGTATAGTTGACAGAATCTGTGCCAACAGAATCTAGAAGCTTTGACAGAGACAGGCAAGAGATTTCTTCAGGGGCTGCTTAAAACTTAAGGGGAAAACCAGATTGTAACTCTCATTTCCTAAAATGATGTCTTGATCCTCGGTCAACTCAAACCTATCCCTTCCCCTTCATCATTTCCTCCTGTAATCAAAATAGCAATGGTGACAACAAAAAAATAGCATCTATTGAGAGCTTACTATGTATCAGGGGTTAGTCTAAAAGTTTTACAAGTTTTCCCAATTAATCTCCCTGGCAACTCTGAGGTAGGTGCTCTTATTTTATAGATGAGGAAGGAGTCACAGCAGGCGCATATAACTGAACTGTAGGTGGAAGAGTAGGCAATGATGATAGGACTCAGCGGACCATACACTGAAGAACCCAAAGAGAAATCACCACAGACTACGGCTGGTGGCCCAGGTCTCACTGAAAAGCTACCCATGGTGCCAGTGCCGGAAACAGCTCTGGCTGTTTCGAGATGGAAGAAGACAAAGGAACAGAAAGCAAGGGCGCGGACAGCCTACTCCAGCAGGAAGCTAAGGTAGCCCATATGTTTTAGGGGCATCTCTTGCTCTGTGAAATTAGGTGGCCAACATGTGAGGAAGTAGGGGGCACATGACTACAGGAGAAGACCATTCACTATAACCCACATGTAAGTGAACACCTACTCTGTACATGGCAGCCACCAAGAAAAAGATAAAGACATTTAGATCAAGAGCCTGGCCTCTGGAAGCTTACACTTATGGGATGGGCTCCTTGGAGTTAAGCAATTACTTACAAGAGAAACTGGTGATTTTCACTTTTATCTCCTTGGGAAATCCAGTGCATGTCAACATGACTTGGAAAACAATAGAACTGAGTCATAGGAATTCTTGCTCCTAGCTTTGAGTCTTTTGAGCAGATTTACTGATGAAACATACATTTGTGAGCCACTTTGGCACATTAATGTCAACCTAGAGAGAGCCTAACCAAGTGCTGCCTTACTGCTTTAAGCCACATTAGCTGCCATCTCAGTGCCCAGGAGACAACCGATAGAGAGAGATCCCTAGACATAGCACAGACCTTAGAGGGTCTCAGCCTCAACTGATTAAAAACAACAAAACAGAGGAAGAGCCAACACACTGCAAAGGTGAAGATGAGAAAGAAAGGGACTATAACTGATGAAGATCCACTCTCGTCTGAAAAGTCTTTCAGTGTTCATTGTTTCTGATGACAGATGTGCAGGTCAGAGGCTGCAACATCTCCACCACATTCCCCTTCCTGCTCAGGCTGGGAGAGAGCTCTGTCCAGTGGAGAGGATCACTAGACTTGAAATGGACTGAAAGAAAAGTTGAGAATATAAAATAAATCTGGCACTGCCTTGGGGTTGAGTCAGATTTAGGGAACACTCAAGAGACACAACATTGCGACACTCAAGACTTGTGACATCCAAGTATTTCGGTGTCTGTAGAAAATTAATCTTCAAAATCCATTTTAAAATGTAGCTTAAAAAAAATTCAGTCCCTTGAAAAAATATAAAACTGAAAATTCCTTTCTAAGACATTTTTATGTGTCTGGTGTGTGTGTGTGTATGTGTGTTCGTGCATGTGTGTATCAGAAGAAGGAATTAGTAAATGAAATATGAAAAGGTAGAGACCTTTGTTATAAACTCTTCATTAGCATTAATTTAGTTCAACTTTTATTTTGATCCAAACAAGAAGAATAGGAACCAATTTCTGAGGTGCTGAAAATTCAGCATGACTTCCAAGTTAACTCTGCAGATACCAGTTATGCTTACAGATTATTTCAGAAACAAGGATTGTGTAAATAGTCAGATTTATCACTACCCTTAGATTTGTTTCTTTATATTACTTTACAGGGGTCATAGAACCTTAAAACTGAGACATTCCAGATCCTATTGCTCCCAGTTGGAAATGGGGGTGCTGAGGCAGAGTGGGGCTGATTTCTGGGATCACAAGGCATTGGGGGAGACACTACTGATGCTTAATGGACAGGGGCCAGAAATACTAAAATGTCTTGCAATGCATAGACAAACTTTTGTACCACAAAGAACTATGCCAATAGTGAGCCCAATGAGAAACATAAAGACTCTAAAAACCAGAGGAAAAATATTTTGCCCAAAATCAGACAGCTAGATCTTAAATAGCTTCATATGTGTCCATTAAAACTAGTGATGGATTATATATTAACACAAAATTTCATATCAAATTTAATTTAATTTCTCTCTGTAGACCAATATAAAAATTTCAAAGTGCCTGAAAGCATGACAGAGAAGCTCTATTCGTGATCTTTTTTTCTTTTAATCTCCAGTGTTAAACCCTGTACCTGGCACACCGAGGGTAATAATGTTGGTTGGATGGATAGATGGACAGATGAAGAGAGTATGAATTAGTGCCATCTCGTAGTGAATATAGGTAACAGCAGTAGAGCTAAGAACACAGTACATTATTCAGGGAACAAAGATGTAGACTGTAGAAAAACTGTATTACATGAAAAAGGAAAAGGTCTTCTATATGTGTGATTGACACAGTGAACTCTTTATTCTAAGTCATTCTGTAAAATCAAGTAACTCTAGTCTGAAGAGACTAGATCCTGAAATCTGTTGCTCCTCTTTTTTTTTTTTTTTTTTTAACATTTATTTATTATTGAGAGACAGAGACAGACAGAGCATGAGCATGGGAGGGGCAGAGAGAGGATGAGACACAGAATATGAAGGAGGCTCCAGGCTCTGAGCTGTTAGCACAGAGCCCGGCGCAGGGATCGGACTCACAAACCCAGCGAGATCATGACCTGAGCCAAAGTCAGCCACTCAATGCCCCAGTTGCCCTTCTTTTTTCCATATGGTCTCCCACATCACAAGGAATATCATTCCATCTCAATCCATGCTAGAAATGTGGTTTTAGTTAGTGGAACAATTTTCAATTTATTATTATTTAAAAATTACCTTTATTAACTGCCTATCTTGGGTCCATGAGCCTATCAGGGTCTCCCTAGTCTCCCCTAGCATTAGTAAACCCAGAAATTCCTAAGCCCTTTGCAAATCCCATACCATTTCAGTAGCCAGACACTATTACCTGAGTTGCATCAGCACTTGGGGAAGCCGGCTTTGTGTCTGGAGCTATTTCAGAAGGGTTTATGGGACTTCCATAGTTCTGGTTATCCACATTTCCAGATACAGTCACCTGCATGCATATTAAAGGATATTATCCAGTTTTGAAAGAAGTTTTGCTGTGAGGTTTCTTATCAGCTCTTTGGTTCTCTTTACTGCCTTGCTTTCCCACAGACATGGTCAGGCACTATTTGTCTTTTTTTTTTTTTTAATTTTTTAATGTTTATTTATTTTTGACAGAAAGAGAGAGAGAGAGAGAGACAGAGCATGAGCGGGGGAGGGGCAGAGAGAGAGGGAGACACAGAATCCAAAGCAGGCTCCAGGTTCTGAGCTGTCAGCACAGAGCCCAATGCAGGGCTCAAACTCACAGACTGCGAGATCATGACCTGAGCTGAAGTCAGACGTTCAACCGACTGACCCACCCAGGCGCCCTGCACTATTTGTCTTAATAGGAGAACAATCCCGTGCCCTAGGACTAAACACCATTCCCATCTCCCCAAATCAAAGCACCAACCACTATGTCATCTGTCTCATGCCTTAGTCCTGGGAGACAAACCCCATCACAGTCATACTCTCACTTAGTAATGACAATTTTATCGTGTTCTCTGTGCTGCCTTATTTCCACTGTTGACCATATTTTCAGACAAACAACTCCAATTGTATACTGGCAGCCAAATCTTAGAGGAACAGCATGAATTATTCCCAAACTCAGTGGAGAACTGAGACTCTTATCTTTGGATATTTAGAATAAAATTACTATTCTGAGATGACTGCGTACAAGAGGTTGAATTTCTGAAACAAGAGACATAATGGAATTAATACCCCTCTAGACATTTTCTGCAACATTCATGTGATTCCAAGGTTCCCTCCTAAGCCCAAATTACCATGAATATATAGTTAACAAATTACAAGGTAAAAATTCACTCTTTTTCCTATATTTTTTACATTCACTGTTTCGTTTCTTCTCAAACATGTGTTTGTAAACATGGCCTCATTTTATTTCGAGCGAAAATGCCAAATGAAATGCCACATCTATTGTATCATGTGATCATATTTTTGCTACCTGGATATCAAAGGATCAGGAAAAATGCTTAAGATGCAACTGTTTCTGATCTTAAGAATGCTATCCATAAAATAAACCTTTTTATATTTAAAAGGTACCATATCTTATGATTTCAAATGAAGGTTAGGTATTAACCATGAAACTGCATTTCCCTGACGCTGTAGTTGTTTCAACAAAGGAAGTAGGCTAAATGCTGACAGGCACTAGAAGTGGTGTGGGAGCTACTGTTCCAGGTCCAGGGAAAAGTTCTTTCCCTTCATCTACTCACCTATGTCACCTCCCTGCTCCTCTTAAAGATGAGTGAGTAACAGGGCTGCACCAAAGGAAATTTAGGTATCTGCCTATCAACGTTGGGGACTTTAGTTTTCAGAAAAGTATGTGAAAGGCAAGCATAAGGAGGTCACCTCAAATAACACACTGGTGATACCAATAAGAACCCAGAGAGTATACCCAATCCCCCAAATCTCCACATAATGACCTGACAATCAATCACTTGTTCGTTTCACAAATATTTACAGAGAGTCTGTGTGAGTCAGGCACTGCTTGCCAAGCCCCTGAGTGGACTCATAATTCTTGCTCTGACCACTCAGCATGACAAGGCTCTTGGTCAGCACTCCGAGAATGGTTGCCAAGCCTCAGCGACTCTGCAACACGTTGGTGTCATACCCTTGGGTCAGTCCTATTATCGCATTTAGTGAACCTGAAGGGTGGGAACACTGCTTCCTTCCATTTGAGGGAAAGTCAGGAGAACACCAGGAGGGCATTATTCAATAGCACAAGATTCAGTAGTAGCAGAACCTGAAAGAAAGGGCTGTGACTTCTTACCTGGGTTGGCTGGTGAACCACTTTGACATCACTGTCCCTGGATGCATACATTGGGTTTTCAAATATTATGGGCTGCTTCCCCATCTCCATGGCAAAGTGTTCACTCTGACGGAGAAAAGAAGTAGCTGGTTTACACAGGAAGGAAGGTGCCCTCCTCACACCTGGAGGTATACTAGTTGCTATGCCAAATTTATCCAAAAAGAACTTAAAGAAAAAGCCAGGAGACACAAGGCCTCCACACGGCAAACATCACATGAAGTAACAAATGCACTAATTCATCAGATCAAGGAAACAGAAACACTCTTTTACACCCACATTCTCTTTGGCTCGTTGATGCAAATATTCACTTGGGGATAGGTCTGCACAGCAGAGAAAAGGGTGGCTGGTGGAAAAAAGAGCAAAGAGGAGAAGAGGGAGAGGGGAAAGAAGAAAGAATAGGTAATATTGTACTTTTATGTGGAGGCTAAACATCAAAGATTTGGGAGAAAGGCAAAATATTGAAAGTTATTTTCCAATCCTGGTTATAGACCCTGTACTAGTATACTCATAAAGTAGCCATTTGGTCCTCACAAGAGGTATTACTGTATCCATTTTATACATGGGGACAATGAGGGTCAGAGCGATCAAGCTTCATGCCTATTATTACATTCTTAGAAGGCGGCAGAGTTGTGATTTGAACCAACCACTGCATCTAAAATCACTATGTATCCCAACTATACACATTGGTGGGAAAATACAGAAGACTAGGAAACATGGATTTCCCTACTCCTTCCCTTAACATACAAAGAGTCATCAAATAAAAACAATACCCATGCTCTCTCTCCCCTCTCCCCCAAAAAACATAAGACTCTTTAAGATTCTCATTAAACTTAACACTGTTTAGGATTCAAGTGTGGCTTAGAGCCGGGGTAAAGTGCAATTTTATTACTAATATGTTAGAGACCTTTCTGCAAAAACGTAATGTTTCCTAATTTTGTAAAGACTTCACGTTGAGAAGCATACCATTTCATTTTTATTCTAGGTTAATTTTATTCTCTATAAAAAGTGTTTCTTTTATAAAACAGTAAGCATACAGCCATTTTGCGGCCACACTCACCATCACCACTGATCTGTCAATGGCGGACTCAGGCCCAAAACCAGACACTCCAATATCCATGTTAACATCTGCTCCTGATCTGAAGGTCACCCCATTTCCATTTTCAGAGGATTTAACTAGACTGCTTAAGCTGAAATAAAATAATTGAAACAGTGTACGATTTTTTAAGCCACCTGTTGCAATAGTACCCTCTCCTCCATATTGCTAAAGCTTACTTAAATGAAACGCTCAATTCTCACTCTGAATTCATACCTCAAATATGGTAGGAAGTTGCCTTAGCTACACAGAAGTGTTAAAGCACATTGTTGAATGCTTGACATCTAAGAGAGGGCTAACTTGGCACTTGCAGGAATAAAGCCTGGTCCAAACCACAGACTGTGTTCCAGTCTAATCTGAATCCCCACCAGTGGGCATAACTATTTGGACGATAAAGTGTGATTTGCATTCAGGCTTCAAAAAAGCATTAGATTAAGAGGTTGTGATTTGAAATGATGGCTTTTAAGTTCAATACTTTTTGTTTCTACAGAATAGGTTAAGCTGCACGTTATGCTATTTTAACTTACAAAAAAACCAAACCAAAACAAAACAAAAAACCCTGAATTATTCACATAGTCACATCACCCAAGCTTCTAAAATCAATATTCCACATGATGAAACTGACCTTGGTAGCTTGGGCAGAGAAGGCAAAAGGGAGCCAGTTCTCCTGTAGTGGAAAAATCCTAATGCTGCCAATGCTCCAATTATGATGATCAGGATGCCTGTCAACAGCACAGCCACTGCTGCCACCGAAGAGGGAAGAAAAGTGACCATATCAGCATGGGGAAAGGGAAAGGAACCAATAGACTTAAGAGTGGAAGCTGAGGGCAGAACCAATTCAAAGACTGAGTTAAATAGAATATAAACAGCTTTCAACTTAGGAGCTGTGAAGCATTTCCAGGTCACTCATATATATATATTTTTTAATGTTTAGAGTGCGAGAGAGGTGGGGGACAGAGAGAGGGGGGAACAGAAAATCCCAAGTGGGCTCTGCGCTGACAGCAGGAAGCCCGATGTGGGGCTCGAACTCACAAACTGCGAGATCATGACCTGAGCCAAAGTCGGACACTCAAACAACTGAGCCACCCAGTCGCCCCCAGGTTGCTCATATTCTTAAAACTTACTTGTTCCTGGAGGGACACCTTTTGAAAGTCCTATTTCACAATATTTTCCCATGTAGCCACTGGGACACCTGAAAGTGAAAGGAGAACTGCTCATAAGCTGTGGCATTCTTAGGCTTCCATAGCTATTGTACAAGCACATCTTCAGGTAGAGAGAGGTTTGACTGAGCAAATTACACACGGGACAGTCAGTGTATCTTGCACGACTTTGTTTATTCTGCCAAGATATGATGAGCAGCAAGAACAACTGACTTTGATCTGACTATGAAATTCACTTTCAATGCTGTGGCTATGACACCTGCAAGGTCATCAAATAAATGTATTGGTGTCTACTCTATGCAATGTTTCCATTGAGAATGAAAATGGAAACCAAGATTGTATTCTTTCCGCTGATATGTTTCCATTAAACAGTTTTTAAAGACCTCCATTTATCTTGCGCCACGTTAGAGCTTTCTCAAGAATTCTTTTTTTTCCCCTAAGTCTTTAGCCCACTCTCTGCTCATCACAAGTGCTTGGGCTGACTCAGCTCTGCTGACAGCTGGTCTCCCACACTCCAAATGTAATTAACACCAGGTGAGTAGAGAAATTGGGGCTGTCACTTCTCTAATCCCTGTTACAGTTGGCTCACAATCCTGTGGCATCTCATGGGGGCTTGTTGGAAATGCAGAATCCCTGTGAATGAGATGATACTTATGCACAGTATGGTTTGAGAAGCACTGCCTTAGTTCTCTGCGGACTCTCCCAAGGGAGGGCAAGCTGGTCATGATGTGAAAATTAGTGAACTGGCAAGGCTCCTGTACTTGTTTTTCTGGCTACTTTGTCTTAAATTCCCCCAAGGCCTACAACTCGGACCTCAACATTCAGACTTACTTGCATTTGGGGAGGTCATTCTCATCAAAATAGCAATTTCCTCCGTACATACACCTGCATGGGGGGGGCATGTTGATAGGACTTTCGATGGCTGCAGAAAGGGAAAGCCATGCATGTGTTAGTCAGCCACACTCAGCAGAGCACCCAAACCATGCAAATGTGCTTCAGGCCCAGGGTCAGAGTGGGGAGTGGATGGGGGCAGGGCAGCTAATTAGTTTCCTCATCAAAACGTTACCTTCCACTTAAGTCAGATGAATATCCTTATCAATAATAAGGTCTTGGAGAGTAATGTACATTTGGTGGAAAGAAAGAGGCAATTTATAGCATTTTTACCCCAGTGGAGAGATGCTACACTCCAGAACATATATTAACATTTAAAAGAAACTTGTGGTAAAGAAATCTCTTAGGACATTCGTGTTCTCATTTGAAGTTTTCAGAATTCTCCTCTGCAAGCCCAGTGAAACACAAGAGTTCAATCTGGGCACACCTCAACACTTCATCTGAAGTCTTCAAAGCATCAGGGACCCATCAATCAAGCAACAATGCAGATACACAGATGCCTGATAGACAGCTGGTTAGAGATTTCCTATTTTTTAAGTCCTCCAACTTGCCCTTGCTCTGGGTCCCTGCTCCAGCTCAGCCCCCACGTACTCCTTGGAGGTGCCTGATGGGGTTGTTAGCGTTTTCATGTCTTATACCTAGAAGATGCTCAGTAAGTATCTGTCACATGTGCACTTATTTAAGGAGCTCAGATATCCTCCTGGCTCAGTCCCTCTATTTGAATCTCTACTCAAAGTTCATTTTATCACAGAGGCCTTCCCAGAGCTCTCTACCTAAAGGCCACCCAACTCCCACCCGACCCTCATCCCTCTTACCCTGCTTTCGTTTTCTCCTTTTGCTTTTACTATCTGACATTATACATTTGGGGAGGAGGGGTAGTCTCTATTTAGAATCTCTATTAGAATATAAGCTCAACAAAGGCAAGGGATCTGTTTTGTTCACTTTCATTATCTCCAGCACTTAGCACTTAGCCCATAGTAGGCTCTCAATAAATACTTATCAAATTAATTAATTAAAATGCCAAACTAAGACCCCATATGGAACAACTACCACCATTATCGTGCTTGCTTTGGTTAAAGTTCTTTTAAACAAGAATCTGACTATAATGCACTTGGCAAACAATGTAAATGAGGAAAGTAGTAGATGAAGTAACATCTTCACAACACCGCCCATGAGTGCGAAATTGTGATAAATGTCAGAACCATCTGTCTACAGCATACAACAAATGTCAAAAGCTTGAAATTGTTTGGCTCAAAATATTACTAAATACTGTCATCTTGCCAATATTTCCCCCAGCCTCGGGATGAGAGTGGGGACAGGGGAAAAGAAGCGGGAGTAGCTGTTTTTTGGTTCCTGCGTTCATTCTCTAAACCCGCCAACTTTTCCGGCTGGTTCAGAAAAGCCAAAAGTTGGTGCCTTGTTTAACCACTTGCTCCCCCTGGTGGCCACAGGTGGTTAAGCATAGCGTCATCAGCTAAAACTGAGGGAAGGGAACCATAAAATGGGCCACTAAAAAATAAAAACAAGGATGTGAGCCACAAAATGGGCTGCTAGCAAACTACAGGATGATTTTTTTAATGAGTATTATTAAGAATTGGATACTAGCCAGGGACACTAGTTATTCCCCAGGACTTATATATACTCCCTAATTTAAGAGTCACTGAAGAAAGGTCCTGCTAGGCACAGATCATCCACAGCATTTGGGATGAAAAATAAAGCACTGCTTCCTTATTCCAGCCTCCAGCCTCCAACAATGTAAGGTGTCTTTTTTTTTAAATTTTTTTTTTAACGTTTATTTATTTCTGAGACAGAGAGAGAGCATGAACAGGGGAGGGGCAGAGTGAGAGGGAGACACAGAATCTGAAAGAGGCTCCAGGCTCTGAGCTGTCAGCACAGAGCCCGACGCGGGACTCGAACTCACAGAACGTGAGATCATGACCTGAGCCGAAGTCGGACGCTTAACCGACCAAGCCACCCAGGCGCCCCGTAAGGTGTCTTTTTAAATGTACCTTTTTCATTTGTCAAAACTTTGAAATGAGCATGTGAGGAAAAGAGTGACCCTCCTCTTGCCCTCCCATCTGCACTGGATAAGGTCCCCCACCTCAGGAACCTGGTTCCCCACTTGAGGAACCCCAATTAAAGCCAGATGGATTCTGGGGCAACAGACATCCAGTATGGAGGTAAAGAAAGGAGGTAGAGACCTTATTGAAAACCCACTCTTCCAAATATCCTTACAAAACAAAACAGTGGTAGATTTGGGGGCACTGGATTTGTACCCTACAGATCCTAGCAAATAATTCTCAGCAATCACTGGAACACCAACTCTGTTTGGCTCCCTAAGTCCCACTCAGCTCTGTTCATATCTCCCCATCTCTCATCCCTCCTCCGAGCCACCCCCGCTCTATCCTGCAAAGGACCCAGCCACACGAGGATTTTTTCCAGGCTCCTGCAAGAAGAGAAGCACAAGTAGGGAAGCTACTGAAGAAGGCAGAAGAGCATTCCCAGGGCCCCATGGCTGTGCAGACAGCACCCCTACCTGCGTTACAATCAGTGGTGCTTCCTGCTATAAAGGTGGAGCCTTGGGGACAGGCACAGCTGTATCCTCCAGGTCTCAGGAGGCAGAGGTGACTGCAGACATTTTTGCAGCGGTTAGGCACTGGAAAGCACATGAGGACAGTGGTTAGGGTCTGAAGAGGGAATGAATTCACCAACCAAAGATACGCCCATCAACTGAGTTGTGGCCCTGCCAGGTGACATCAAAGCCCAGCACTTCTAGGCCACATGGCACCTGGCTATTCACCTCATTTACATGACCGTCCCCATGGCACCCCATCAGAGTGGCACAGCCACCCTCCTACTTCTCACCATCCTACACTCACACTGTCTACTGGCCATCATTTATCTCCTCCCCGTCTCTGGCAGATTTGGAAGGTAGGTGTCCAGTCCACTGCACGACCACAAAAACTAATCAACGCAAAGCAATTTGAGATAGTTCAAAAGACCACAAAGACCCTATTATTATGTCAAGATTTGTCGTTACCTAAATTTGGATAGATCGTAATGTGTCCAAATTATATATTACATATGATTTCCACCCTACCCGCACAGGAGTACTTTCTTCAAGTACTTTCCTTACTTGAAAAACAAGGGAATTTAGACCTGTTATTATCAGAATCACCTGAGAGCTATGCACAACTACTGATGCCCAGTCACAGAAATTCAGATTTAAATTGGTCTAGGATGTTACAAGTGTTACTGTTAAAAGCTCCTCAAGTAATTCTAGAGTCATCTGAATTCTACCTTAGCATGTACTATGATTTCTCCAAGGTACAGATGATCTCTAAACTTCTTCTCAGACTAACATTCTGTGATCCTGATTCTCTGGCATCCAGTCTGTAACTACAGACAAGGAAATGGCTATAAAATAAGCCATATTCCAAAGTCTCACTCAAAATCTGCCCCATTACCATTTCTTCAGCTCTCTAGAAAAGAGCTTTTCAAACTTGAATGTAATATAAACCACCTGGGGAATTTGATTGAAAAAGGCTGGGTGGGGCCTGAGAGACTTGCATGTCTCACCAGTGCTACTGGCCCACGGCCCATACTTGAGCAGGGCCTGGAGCAGGACTTCTCAAATGTGGTTCCTGAACCAGCAACATTGGCGTCAGTTGGGAATTTGTTAGAAATGCAAATTTTAGGCCACCTCAGGCATATTAAATCAGAAATCTCTCAGGTAGGGCCCAGCAATCTGTGTTCAACAAGCCCTCTAGATGATTATGATATATGCTAAAATCTGAGAACGACTGGTCCAGAGTAAATGTTAATCTGGCACAGCTTGGTCTAGATTTCTGGCCTACACAGCAATCAGCATTCTCCAAAGGGGGCCCAGCCAACTCCACTGACTCCTAGGTAGCCTTTTCTACAAAGGCCAGAGAGGGGGCTCACCACATGTACCGTCCTCTCCCTTCTTGCCTTTAAAACTGCCCAGCACGAGAGCCCCAGGAGCATGGAGGACTTACGAGCTATTATACTGGTGGGGTTCCCTATATGTGAGATGAGAATAAAATCTAATTATAATTCTGGAGATTAACTAAAGTAACAAATGTCTGGGTTAACACTTGAAGAGAGAATCTGACTTATAGAGCTTAATAAAAGCCTATTTCCTTTCCTCACTTCAAAAATTTCCCTCCCTTTTATCTAGCTTGATTCAGTGGTGAAGGATGAATTAGAACACAGGTAACCTGGTGAAGCAGGACCCACAACTAAGAAAATGGGAGAGAGGGGAGGGGGTAGAAATGCATGACTGACAATTTTAAACTGAAGCTCACGTAGCTCAGGATAACTTGACTAGCCTGATGTTCACGAAACCCATTGTTACCCACCTGACACCTAGCAAGGGTTTGATGCCTACTGGATTCTGTGGCCTAGAAGTACATACTTGTAACTCCAAACAATGAGGGCCAAAAAAAATTTTTTTTCTTAAACAGGCTCCAAGCCCAGTGTGGAGGCCAACACAGGGCTTGAACTCATGACCCTGAGATCAAGACCTGAGCTGAGATCAAGAGTTGGACATTTAACCAACTAAGCCACCCAGGCGCCCCAGGACTGAAATATGTTTACTTCATATCTGCTGGTGGTGTATATAATTACATTTGACCGCCAATTTTATTTTTCTTTGGTCGAAATGGTTAAAACACACACACACACACACACACACACACACACACACACACACCTTTCATGCACCAAGAGATCAGACTATTATAATCCACTACCATTTTCCAACAATATAGCCATTAATTTGAAATAAGATTTCTAGATAATGAGGAACATCTTACTCCAAGGGATGTTACCTGACCGATCGTATCTATGTTGATGGAAGATTCGAACTTGAGTGAGCCATGGGTTCACCATCAGCATTTTCTCCTTCTCGTCTTGCCCAAATTTATCTTGCTTCCATACTTCTCCCTTATTCTTAGATATCCAGTAAAACTGGCCTTCAAAGATGTCCAGGTTATATGGGTTCATTGCTGCTTACGCACAGAGGAAAACCAAAACAAAGCAAGATAATTGAATAGAAAATTCCCTACCCCTCTTTTATGTCAGATGTCGTTATGCTTGAGTTATTCCCTAATTCAATGCCTTGAAAATCCAGGAACATTCAGGCAGACTTTCTGTACATGTGACCACAAAACTGTGCTACTTTCGGAGATCAAGATGACAGACATTAAACTAGATTAATGTCTACTGGTTCATGCCAATTATAGAGTACTTGCTTGCTTTCAAGTTGCTGATTTGATTTTCTCTTTGGACAATAATTTGGATGGCAGAGATCCTTTTTTTTTTTCTTTGAACATAAGATACCACTTATCAGGAAAAGCTGGTAGATACTGGATTGTTGCAGTTATGCAGAAATCTGGATTAGAAAATAAAATGTTTCTCTCCTTCTAGATGTTTCCAGTTGTACATAATAAACAATTGAGCATAATAAAAACAAATAGGTCTAGAAATGGTTAGACATGGATTTCCATTGGTACACATGACTGTCGCCCCTATCAGGGCAACCTAATAGGAAACTTGGTTATTTCAATATCTGTTGCTAACAGTGTCTTTTAAAAATTATGTTAAAAGGATAAAAACAAAACAAAACCTTAATTACTACTAATGGATTCATTTGCATTTAAATCAGCAGCTGGAAGCTGAGGGGAGCAGTATCTAAGAAAATATATCAATCGGTTCCTAAGATTCAGATTCCTTCTGGAGAAAATGGGCAGAGAATGGAAATATATTTATTATTTAACATGGTAAATTGTAACTCATTTCTAACCTGCATTTGCAACGATTCTTCTATCAGTCCCATCATGTTTTATACTTTCAATATTGTTCTCCTTGAAGTCACTCCAGTAGATCCGGTCATTGTTCAGATAATCAATAGTGAGGCCTGTTGGCCAACCAAGGTCCTCCTGCACCAGGATGTTCCGATGTTGTCCATCCATCCAAGCAGACTCGATTTTAGGTTCTCTGCCCCAGTCAGTCCAGTACATAAGCCTGTAATGGAAAGTTTCCTCTAGTGAGGCTTCTACACTGAAACAGAGCATGAACTTCCAAAAAGGAAATCAACTATTTTTCATTGAGATCTGGGTGCTAAGTGATGCTATTTTTATACTTTACTTTAGAAGAAAGGGAGAGAAAAGGAGGGGCCAGTGCATCTGTAGTCCTTCCTGAAAACTTCCTCAATAGAGATTGCCCAGCCCTGTCCAAGTATATACATTCAGACAATTTAAAATGTATAATGACAAAGCTGTTCATTCTTCATAAAGTATTTATTGAATGCCTATGTGTGAGCAGCACTGTCCTGTGTTCGACATGTATCAGAGAACAAAACAAGAATTCCTATTTTAAAATGGAGACCAGGGATTGCACCACCTCAAATACCTGGAAAAGACCAGGCAGGCAAAAAAAATGACTGGAGCACAGCAGTCATGAACATCAAGCGATGGTGAGAGCAAAGCCCTGTCTACAAGTTCCAGGCAATACTGCATCAAGGAAGGGATACCTAACTGGTGTTACCAGTTGTTCTGGTTTTTCAAGCCAAACATACAGCGTTAAATTTGTGTGTGTGTGTGTGTGTGTGTGTGTGTGTGTGTTAGCAATTAAATTTAAAAAACCTTAAAGCTCTGTTTAGTTCAAGTAAAATATATCTGTGAGCCATATTCAGCTACCACTTTGCAGCCTCTAGTCTAAACCAATCACCAGGTATAAACCAATCCTTAAATTCTATTGAGAAATGTGTGGATTTTGGACAACTGGGTTATGGAAAAAATTGTGGCCAGAGGCCTTCCCCTTACACAGTATCAGTCTGAAGCTTGGATGGTCCTAAAGATCTTTAGGGCATCTGAAATTAGTCATAGATGTCAATGCAAAAAGTTCAAAGTCAATTTCAGTACAATTAGGAAAAAATAATTAAAGATATAATTTCTTGAAAATCCAGTGGCAAATATCTAGAAAATGAAAGACTCCTTCAAGTACTGGGGTGCCTGGGTGGCTCAGTTAAGTGTCCAACTTGTTTAAGTTGGACACTTGGTTAAGTGTCCAACTCTTGATTTGGGCTCAGGCAGGTCATGATCTCACGGTGTATTGGGCTCTGCACTGATAGCGTGCAACCTGCTTGGGATTCTCCCCCTCTCTCTGTCCTCTGTCCCTCTCCTGCTGGCATTCTCTGTCTCTCTCAAAATAAATAAACTTAAAAAAAAAAAAAAAGGACTCCTATAAGTACTTACCCTAGTTTGGGATTCACAACCACTGCAGCTGGTTGATCCAGTTGGGTGGAAATCAGCCACTTTGTGTACCTCCCATCAAGTTTAGCCACCTGGATCCGTTTACTCTTGGCATCTGACCAGTAAATATGCCTGAATTTAAAGGGACAAAGTTAAAAATCCAAAAAATCTGGACTGGTCATTTCGAGGGAAGAGGTTTGAAGATGAAAGCATTCAGTTTGGAAGCTGGGGCCAACAAGACAACCACTTAGATACTCATGATGAGAGCAGAGTCTCCCTCCATCAGGAATGCCCCAATCTCTTCAGCCAAGGGAGCATCTTTGGAAAGTTACAAGTGGAAGAGTAAGGGATAGAGGGGACTCCTTCCTGATCAGCCAGGATCAGTGATGATGGTGGACACCACATCTGGCATTACTACGAGACATGTACTTTCCAGGTGGAAGTCACCAGGCATTGTTTAGCTGGTCCTTTAACTGCAACTGCCCTGTGAATCTGTTTCGATTCAACCAAGAGCCCCAGTGGAATTAATAGGAATCTGGCATCAGCTCCAATGAGCGGAAATAGCCTTTCCAAAATAATGAACTCAGCAAGGCCACCCTGCCCTATTTTCACTATTAGAGCTGCAGGTCTCAGTCTCTTACAAGCAGAAAGACTTCGTCAGCTTCTTCACTCGCTCTTTCATTAAGGCTGAGAAAGAAGCAAAACTTCACACATGAAGACAGATTTGCTACTGCCTGTTTGGTTTTCAGAAGGAAGTGCTACAGTCTATATAGTTTCAAGTTACTGACTCTCTGAGGCCTTGTTTCCTGACAAAAAATGCTGAAATGACTGTCCTGATAGCCTGTGGGCACAGCAGGGACCTAATTAACTTCTTCAGAGATGTTCAAGTCTTCCAGGAGCATTAGACAGGTTTGTTAAAAGGTGAAAACTAATTTATGCTGCAAATGACTCTCATTCTCCCAGAGGTCGGCAACAAGCCCCTGAGACTCCCCTCTCAAACATTTTTTTTCATTATTCATTCCTTTCCAAGTCCATGGGGGAGTCTATGAATGCGTGAGCTCTGATTCCAACATAATCACTTTCCCATAAATGCCACTCCAATGCAAGGCTCCTCCTCAAAAAAGGAGCTTATGAACTTTTCCACATCAGTTTGCATGTCATGAATCTGCCTGATGATAAACCTACTTAAGGCTCTTATTTAGAGATCATACAAAAGCTCTGGTTCTAGTCCCTGGGGCTCCAGGAGACCTAAAAGAGCAGAACAAAGCTGACACTGCTATTAACTCAACCCAAAGACTACACAGGAAAGCCAAATTTCCAATCTGTTCAGACAATACAGTCTGCTCAAAACACAAGATGTGGGTTGTTCCTCCTCAAAATAATTACCAGAGAAAAATGTCTCATCTCAACTGCCTTGCTGGTAGAATTGTGAGACTGTTCCATTTCTTCTAAAATGAATAGTGCTGCCATACTGGAAGTTAATTTTGGAATCCAAAATTCTGTCGGCAAGAAAGCTCTCCTAGATATGATACAAAATCTTGACTTCGGTGCTTTCCCAAACTTTTTCATGGCATACATAGACTATAGGAAATGATACTGTCTATATGACACCTTGGGGTAAGCAGAGGTGGTTGCTGGGGCTAGAGAAAGCCCAGGCATCAGCCAGCTGCACCAGCGCTGAGTGCACCCATATCTGGGTCAGCTTAACTCACGTGGTGTGAGTTAAGCAGGAGGGAGATCTAGCCAGGAAAATAGAATTGACAAGAGGGGAACGTGGCTAAATTTACCTTCCAACCCAGTCCACTGCTAATCCGTCTGGCTGCATTATGTATTTCAGGTTCAGGTTAACCTTTGACACAAGATTATTAGTACCGGATTCAAAGTTGGGGATGTAGGCACGTTTAATAGCACCAAATTCAGAACCGTGGCCTAGCACAGTGTAATATATGACACCTGCAAGGGAAGACAAACAGGTGAGTTTCATCTTAAGAACATCAGGTAAGGGAGGAACTGGGGTCTAATCGGGTGGACTACTGTTCCTTCCTTGACATCTCTACTTCCTTATTGTTCCTATAAGACTAGTAATTCAATTACATATATCTGATCAAACTCAACACATTATACTTGAGCTACTAGCTACAAATACTTCAACTGATAGCTTATTGATACTGACTTAGCTGTCTCTATTTCAAGGTAACTTATTAAAATATATTTCAGTCAAGAGCCTATTTTCTCTCATTAGGATCAAGTTCTAGTTTCAAAAAAAAAAAATGTATGGATAGACCAGGGGCAGACTATTCAATAACTGGCAGTAAAGGAGCTATGTAGACGAGAAATCCTATTTAGCGTATAGACTACAGGATAGTGGATGGCAGGCATTTAAAAATCAAAGGAAGACTATGGCTTCCTAGGTATTTTCCATGCTTAAAAATTTTATTGTATTGTGTAAGTGTGAAGACACTACCATAAGAAATCTTACATTGCATTGTTATTGATAGTATGCAAAGCATTTTCACATGTTATCTCATTTGATCTTCAAAAGAACTCTCAGAGGTAGTCAGCAGACAAGAATACTGTTCTTATTTTACAGGTAAGAAATGGAGAACCAGAGAATTGTTACAATTATTTAAGGTGGTTTAGTAAAAGCATATATAAAACACTACGGGCTCATGAGTGAGTACTTATGGAACTGTGCCCAGGAAGAATTATAGAAGATGTCAGAGGAGGTGACATTTGAACTGAGTAGAAACGTTGAGTTTGAGTAGAAATTTTGAAAGGTACAGTGATGGGGAAGAACAGTCCCTACCTGAGCAAAGACAAAGAGATATGAGGTGGTCCTGAAAGGATAATCCCCAGAGATGGGAGAAGGTTTGGTTAGAAGTTGACAAAGTTTGGCTGGGACCCACCGTCATGCTAAGGCATCCAGAACATGCTGGACAGGAGGAGCTCCCTCTTCCACTCATGCAACAAAATTCACTCATTGAAAAATAAATTCCCCAAAGTTCAACACCTTATAATTCAATTAATATCAATGACAGATGTGAAAGTTCATACTCACTGAGACCTATGCCCTCAGGATCCCAGTCATAATCAATAGCCTGAATACGTTCCTCGCCTTCAAGATAATCTGAGAACTTCTCAGATGAGAGATTATACTTTCGAATTCTCACATTTTCAGGCAGTAGCAACAAAGGAGGATTACCTGTAAATGAGACAAGGGCCTCTTTATCTGTTTGAATTCTATCTGAATTCTTTTTTGTATAAAGTAGATATAAAATAGCAAGTATCCTCCCACCTTTAAAAAAAAAAATACGTTTTTATAGAAATCTGACTATCTCTGCTAATCAGTAGAGCTAACTACCCAACTGGGTTGCCAGATCTGTGACAGTGGACATTCTTGCCTCCACTTTCAGGTGGAAAGCTAATATTTCTGCTAGGGATGTTATCAGTTCTTTATTCCTATCCACGGTGGGTGATGGTTTAGAACAGGGCAAGACTGAGACCCCTAGACTGTGTCCTCTTTTTCACTGATTTTTTTTTCTTTATTCACTGGCAATAAAACACAAGACTGTAGACAATCTCACAGAAGAAATACAATATGTATAGTGTTACTAAAAGTTTACCAGGAAGTCCTCATTCCTTACTCTTTACTGACAGAATTTATGATTGTTTTAGCAGGTAATCAGCGCCACAATTCAATTTATCTTCCAGCTAATGACAAAAACAGCTCATCCTTGTTCTTACCCAAAGCAGCTATTTCAATGGTTACTCATCTCGAAGTGCACTGTTTGAATTTTAAAATTTAATTTACTTGCAATAATATCAATCAAATCTCATTTAAGTAACTTTTGAAAGTTCACTTTATATATTTCCTCTGTCTTGACATTGTGCTTTATGTGACTACGAGAATTTATTTCAGTCATCTCCTTAGTTAAACGACTTGAACATTTTTTTAATTTGCTGCCTAATTACCAGACCAACTGCTCAAATGCCTTTACTCTAGTTTTCACTCAATGTCAGGAAGGTTTGGGGGGTAAAATATTTAAGTATGCTAATCAAATGTATGCTTTAAAAGCCCAATTTGTATAAAGAAATTGAACAGCCATTTTACTCTTAAATCTTAAAAATGTGATTTCCTTTTCAAGTTCTTTAAACTCCAGTACAAACTTCAAATTCAAATCTGTAAGACTTGTGAAGACCTATACCCTTCGACGGGGATATGCTGATTTTGGTCAGAACTCTGGAAATTTGGACTATATAATACTTCTGCCACACAGTCTTTCTCTTTTGTCATTTCTTTTTTTTTTTTTTTTTAATTTTTTTTCAACGTTTTTTATTTATTTTTGGGACAGAGAGAGACAGAGCATGAACGGGGGAGGGGCAGAGAGAGAGGGAGACACAGAATCGGAAACAGGCTCCAGGCTCCGAGCCATCAGCCCAGAGCCTGACGCGGGGCTCGAACTCACGGACCGCGAGATCGTGACCTGGCTGAAGTCGGACGCTTAACCGACTGCGCCATCCAGGCGCCCCTCTTTTGTCATTTCTATCTAGTACTTATTACTGCTTTCTATCAGGCCTCTCAGATACTGGCATTAACCTAAAATGTAGAACAAATGGTTGAAATTATAAATGAGCCAGACTCTTTCTGTCTATGATCAGCAGTCCATGAACAGTAAAAAAAGAAATTACCAACAGAATGTCCTTGACTTGCCCCAACTGAATGAGACTATTTTTCATGAATTACAGGGTTCCCACACCTTAGAGTGGGAGCTGGAGGGTTTCATTAATTTCCTTCCGTTGACCACCACCCTATAAGCAAGCTTTTCTTGTGTAAATATTCTGGAAGGTGACATCTTGTCCACTTTTTGAAGTTTTTATCAAGGTGGACAAGATGCTAAGCCCAGAATAATAAATAATACCTGACTCTCATTTTAATTCCTACGTATTTGTTGTGGGATTGCAGTTACTGTCTTAATCTGGCAGGAGAGGAGAGAGAAGAGAGTGGATGGGTGTTGGAAGAGAAGTAGCTGGTGAATTAAAAATAAGACTGAGAGCCTAAAGCTTATTTTCTGGTATGTTGTACTCATCAGCATTTATTTCTCTAAAAGTCGATTGATTAATCCCAGCAGAACCCAGCATACCATCAGCTGCGCATCGTTTTCCATAGCGGTCACTCACAGACCTGAAGCCTTCGGCACAGGAACACTCATAACTTCCTTTGGTATTTTGGCAGTGCTGGGGACAAACCCCAAATTGCTCACATTCGTTGATGTCTGTAGATACAATAAAAGCAAATATGCACCATCTGCTCCCAACCATTCCTTAGAGACCCTGCTTCTGTTTAAATCCATATGCATAAACAATGCGGACTGAGAAAGCTGCAGACAAAAATAAGCCATGACACCATCATTTGTGGAACACTTACTAAGAGTCAGATGTGGTTTCACATGCCTCTGCTGTTTTTCCCTCATTTAGTCCTCCAGAGCGACTCTGCAATATGGACTATTCCTAAACCCAAAGTCCCAAAGCTAGGAAGCAATGAAGATGGGGTTCAACTGCAACAGTGCAGCTCTACAATAGCAGAATAAAATTTTCACTTTTGGAAAGCCGCTGTGTGTTGGTGTTGTTCAGTTCCAGTTCCCTTGCCCTCACTAGCTTCAGGAAAGGGACTCATTCATTTGATTTTTTTTTGATTGAGTTCTTAAGCTTCAGCTTCCAAAAGAACTGTCCCAATCATCTGAGTATGATACATCATGAGTTAGAAACAGAAAATTCAAATAAGAAAAGACACTTAAAATCATACTCAGTCCTTACCATCTTGATAAGCTAGCTTCTAACCCCATACCTCAGAACTCACTTATGTTTGGCATAAGAAAGTGTGTAACAAATATATGTTGTTGGACTTTGATGAAGAAAATAAAATTTGTGTTTATTTAAAAAAAACTGGTCTCTCACACTGATACAATAAGCAGTCAGCATTACTGAAGTCTTCGGCAGACATTACTAAGGATGAGCTATCTGCCTAGCCATCTGCTAGGGATTGGCAAGATAGCATGGGAAAAAAGTAATCAGCATTCCTGAGTGTTGTTTTTTCATGTCCCAAGAAATTAGTGAGCAAAATCTTAACATCATCATTGGTTACATACATCATGAACGTACAGTTTATACTCTCAGAACTGATCGTCACCCTCTAACAGTAAAATTACTGGTGCACTTAAGTATTTTCATGAGCAAGAACCAAGAGTTTGGCCCCATTAAGGGAATTCAACAGGGGTTTAATAAAAGGGAATGAGTGGAAAACCTAAAAAGTAGGAATTGTAGGAAATATACTCTACCATCACAGGAGTTCCTGTCCAAAATACTGGCTTTGAACCCAGGTCTACAGGAGCAGATAAAGCCTCCTTCACTTAACTGCGTACAATTTTGTTCACATAGATTCTCCGCACATGATCTTTCTTTTCCTGTATCTGGAAAAACAATCTTAGTGTTACAAATGAAAGGTATAAACACTTACCTATAGCCTATTATAGGACATCTCAAGATAACCCCTTTCCATAAGTCGTTGTAAAGGATTGAGGACCCCTGTATTCAAATATCTGGTAACACCCTGAATGCCACTTATACAAATGTATATAATGTTAGATTCTTGAGGCAATTTTTCCATTTTACTCATCACTGCCAGGCTTACCCTCAGGACATCCAATTCCAGAGTCCAGAACTATGAAGTCAGAGGCTCTTTACAACTGTAACCATCTGTTCTGCTATTATATATATTTAGATATGTAATATCTGATATATTATATATATTAGGATTAAGATATATAAAATGATATATGTAATATATATCCTATTATATGTGTAATTAAGGACACTGATACAGGTTAGAGCAACATAACAAATAGGAGGAAATTATAAAGTTATAAGAAGACCAACTGAGATATGTATACACATATATATCAAGTGTTGGCCAGTTATAAGTCATACCACTGCTATAAGAACCATAGAGTGGCCTGCATTAAAAGGAATTTTGCAACAACATATATGAACCCAGGACTTTAAAAATATTCAGACCCTATTATCCAGTTTTCCATGTTAATACATTTTCCTTCAAAAAGAAATAAAAATGTGCACTATGATTTATCTAAGGATTATAAATTATTGATAATAAAATTTTGAAAACTTGAACAATTATGGTACACTGCATTTTATCAAATCTGAGTAAGCCACCACTGGTGCACTACTTTATGTAATACTAAAAAAGAAAAACTCTGGGACTTACACTATGGCATGTTATCAACTGAAGAATGATCCTTGTTTCAGAGATGTTAAAATGTGAAAATAAACATGCATCTTAGAATCAATGAGTTATGATTATCTACATGATGGATTGTTAGGCAATCATTCAAATTCATGATTTCAAATGATACTTTGACATGGGAAATATCTATAACAAAAATGGAGGGAAAGATTGTAACACTACATAAAGACTATGTATCTTTATTTTTTTTTAATATTAATAATTTTTACACATACATGTGCAAAAAAAGACAACAGAAGTACACCAAACTTTAAGATTAGTTGTCTTTTAGTTATAGGATTCAAGTGATGTTTACTTTTGATGGTTAATATTTATTTTCTTGGTTTTATAGCTTTCATAATACAAAAAAAATTCAACAATAGTCCATTTTTATAGGGCTCATATGAATGACTCTTGTTATCCCTACTGTTCTGGGGTCCAGATACTCCAGGGAAGACTTTTAATAACTCATACTCCATCCTCACAGCTCATTGTTCCTCATTGCCCTGAATTCTTGTCTCTGCCAATATCTGTCAAAGCCATCTGGCTTTCATTTGTGTATTATTGTAACTTTGCATCTTTTATCCTGAGTCTCCATCTAACCCTCAAACCCAGGTCTTACAGGGAAGCTGACAAAGATGAACATACCTAGTGAGAGACAATGGGGGAACCAGGGGTGGGAAGGGCGGTGGTTATCTCCATAAAGGATTCAATCTTTGTCTGCCTCTCAAATGAAATTCTCTTGGTCACAGGCTTCTGAATATTTTAGCCAAAGAGACTGTGGTATCTCCTGGCTCAGTCCTTTTAAAGCAAAATAGATTTGTATCTATCTGCCTCCTATAGCAGGTAATGAGGGTTCCTTAGGGTACAATGACTATTTAAGCATATGAGGTTTGAAATGACTAAAAGCATTGAGTTCAAAAAAGAAAAATAATCACAAAATAAAGTACCATGGTATTCAATGGAATGTTGCCATTGAAGTTCATACTTCAAAGCTATATACATGAACGCCTTATAATAAAGGTCTTGTCTAGCTCTCAAGAACTACACATTGCTAAATAAGTCTATTCTGATTTTTTATTTTTTCTAGAGTCATGTCATTGTTTTGTCTTTCTAAGAATTTGGCCATTTCACCTAAGTAGTCTAATTTGCTGACATCAAGTTCCTCATAGTATTCCCTTTTAAATTTCTTTTAAATTTCTATAAGGTTGGTAGTGATGTCACCACTACAATGTTAATAAGTGTGACCTGTTTTTATTAATTTGGACAGCCCTAAGCTACACACATAACCTCTCTGGGTCTCATGTGTATAATTAGACTCTGTAATCTTCTGTGACTAAAGGTCCCATGAAGTAAACATTTCTAGACCAATTGCCTCCTTGAGTGAGTTATACTCTTATGAAGCAATAGTCCTTCAAACAAGAGCAGAAACCATATAACATTATAAGATTCTTCCTCAAATATGAGGAACTTATAACTTCTTTCATCTGAAAACAATCACCATCTTAATCCACAAACAACAGATCTATCCAAAACCAAACATGACACTGTATTTATAATATAGGCACTCTATTTTCTATTTTATGAAGGAATAAGAACACTAAGCAGAGAAATAGCAAGTCAATCTACCTTTATGGGGCTAATTATTTTCTTTATACTTCAATGATGCTAGAAAAATACTAATGTCTTTCTCTCTTGATTTTAAAATATTTTTTAAAAAGCAAATATATGCCCTGAACACCTCAGGGATCCTGTTTAAAATTAAAAGGATTGCTTCTTGGCCTTTTGGCTAAGATCAAGTGTAAAATTAAAAAGAGAAGGAGAAAGAAGGGGAGAAAGGGAAAAGAAAGGCGAGTAGATTAGTAGCACCTGAGAACTGATATCTTAAATAAGAATTCTATGTCTTAAATTATTGACCCACAGAAGACTGAATTCGTTATGACATATCCACTTAATACCTAAAAAAAAAAAAAAAAATGCTGCTTCCAAACCTAAATTAATGTTTATGCTACTTACTCCCTTTCAATAAAGGCTGCTTTTAATCAAATGTCTTTTGAATTAAAAGTACTGTGGTCTATTGTGAGCCTTTTACATGGCAACTAAAAGAGGAACTAATGTTTGACCCATGCCCAACTTGGAAATTCTCCAAACTCCTGGGACAGTTCACATGTCAGTTGTGGCACCAAATCTAGACTCAAATCTAACACCTAGTTTTGCAAATCCCGTCATGTTCATACTTTTTAAAATATTTCATCAAGTCACATTGTTATGTCAAAAACTCCAAGCCCCACTAGGAAGTGGGTAAAATAAAAGGCAAATCAACTCATTATGACCAGTTATTTACCCTCCTTTGTAACTCACACAGGAGAAAATTTGCCAGGAAATCCTTGGGATGCCTCAGGAAAGAGCATTTAAAGCCCAAGAAGTTGAAATCTTGTGGAACTAACTAGGATGATTAAGTCATGGGCTCCTAGAGTTTGAAGAACTTTCTTTCCTAGGAAGAAACGGAGGCCTGGAGAGGTCGGTTGATGATCAAAAGGGCACAGCTAGTGGCAGAGCAAACTAGAGGTCTTGTTGGGACTCACAGGACTATTCAAATCCTGCCTCTGCCACTCTGCATGACCTCAAGCAACGTCCTAATAAAGCTCTCTGAGATTATATAGACAGACACAGTAATAGCAACCCAATGGGGTTGACTTGAGTGACAAATTAGATAATGTATGTGCAAGAATTTCATAAGAGCTCTAAAGGACTAAAAAAGTGTAAATTATTAACATGTCATCCCAACATTTCCGTCACAATATTGAACTAGAACCACCCATTGGTTGTGTTCATCATTCTTTTCCTACACAAATCCTCCCTCAACTTTAACAATAAAAATAAATGTTCCTTCCAAGGCTCCCTGTGACATCCCCATCTTTATCAACTCCCCTTAGAAGCTTTTCCCCTAAGTGCCAAAGGATACTGCATCTAGCTTATGGTCAAAAAGTATGCAGACTCATAAATGAAAAACAGCTTTCAGGTGCTGAGAGGCACCTAGTTAACGGGAGAAGGATGTGCTCTGCAGTTAGGTAGATCAGAATTGAAATTCCTGCTCAACCTCTTAACAGCAAAAAGGCATGGCCAGTTTTTTTAAACCTGTAACCCAGTTTCTTCATTAAAAATAAAAAAAAAAAAAATTGAGGAAGAGAATAATACCCAGCTCATAGGATTGTTACAAGGGTGAAATAAGATAATCCATGTACTGTTTAGCACAATGTCTGGTACAGAGTAAATGTCTGGTACCAACGTCTGGTAGAGTGAAGGCTCAGTAACAGGTAGCTATGACTGCAGTTCAGAGCACAAACTGAATTAAAAAGAACTATGTGGTTATCATCTACTTTATGTTCTTGCATGCTTTCACTAGGTAAACCTGAGTTACTCCAATGAACTCTAGAAATAAATATTTACTTACTGCAACCTGTTTCATCAAAATGGTCACCACAGTCATCGACATCATCGCATACAAGATGTTGTGAAATGCAATGTCCGTTGCTGCACTTAAATTCATCTTCTCTACAAGGTCTAGAGGTCGAAGCTACACCTGTAATTCAAGAACAAAAGTTAAAGTCAAAGTCAAAACTTTCTCTTCTGTGCAACAAGATGCTTCCCTCTGTGGCAAAGATGGTTATTGTTCACAAATAAGCCTGTGCTTCCCCTACATTTCCCAGTCCCCCCTGCAGTTATGTTGGGACCATGTGACTCGTTCTGGTCAATGGGCTATGAGTAGGAAGCGAGATATGTCACTGCTAGACTGAAACAAATAAAGCCCACGTGCCTCTCTGCTTTGACAACCTGGGAAGCCATGTGTTTCAGGTGGCCTAGTTACAAGATGGAGGAGGGTTGGGCAACCTACACAGGCCTTTACCTGGGTGAGAAGTAAGTCTTCATTAGGTTCACTGCTGAGAGTCTGAAATTTGTTGGGTGCAGCAGCTAGTATTAATTACCTTCAATCGTATATATATAAAGCGCTTCCATTATAAACACCTAAATTATTTGGCACTGGCTTCATAGTCAGGAGGCAAGCAATGAGGAAAGTAATATTGGAGGCAGGAAAGATGGAGACCCATATTATGCAATGGCAAAACATCTGGTAAAAGTGTGACTTGGGAAAAATCAGAAGGCAGACCAACTGCTCGATGAGCATGTCAATCTATGGAAAGAGGTTAGAAAACAGAATGTTAGTAGTGTGCATTCCTTGTCATTACCAGTTGGGCCAGATAGTATTAAGACAGAGAAAAGCTCAGGGAAGAACCAGATGATTTATAAGCAGAAATGAAATAAAATAAAGTCTAGATGCATGGGAAGAACTGACTGCATTTAGATCCCAAACAGTGAGATTCTGCTGTTTAGAAGTCATTGAGACAGAAAGACCCAGGAAAACCTGACTTGGATGAAATGACAGCCCATCTGTTTTTCTAGATGGCCTGAAGATAACTGATGATCATTTGAGACAAAGGTACATGGGGAAAACAAAGCAAAAAAAGAAAGCAGATTCAAAAACTATGTCTCAAAAGTGAGGTTCTTCACTTTTAGAAGTGACTGGAATCAAACAGATGAAAAGCCTGTCAATTTCCAGGAAATATATGACCAAGCAAACCAAAATACTCTGATGGGGACTCTAAAACCCGTGGGCCCCCAAACCTACAAGCAGGGAGTGGCTGAAAGCTGTGCAGCTCCTAAAAAGGGCTTATTCTCTTGTTCCCTCTTCAACGAAGAGGGAAAAAGACAAGGAAATACTCCCAAGGTGTGGAGACAATGAGGGACAATAGACCCAGCGCTCCTCTCAGAGCAGAGCCATGGCCTCGTCAGTGAATCTCCTCCACTCCCCACTGTAGTGGCCTTCACAAAGTCTACATAGGGTAACCATATAATTGAGAGTAAAAGGGCACTGTTAATAACTCCACCAGAGCAACAGACATAAATCAGGACTGCCATGCGCCAACATGTGTCACCTAGTGTCACCTGGTGTTTCAGAATTGCTATAGAGTGGTGAAGGCAGTAGATCTCTAATTCTTTCTTGCCCAGTGGGAATCTTTATTTCTATTATGCTTCCCCCTGATCCACCACTATCTGTTGGGGGCAAGGGGGACACAAATAAAACTTATTTATGGACCAAGGGGAACCGAATCTGGAATTGACAGCAGGGCTACAGCCTACCTGTCCAGGGCTCCTAGATTTCAGTTACTGAATGGGACTATGTCCAGGGCTCCTAGATTTCAGTTACTGAATGGGACTATGAGTCACATCCCTTGGAGTGAGGGTGAGGGAGTTCTATGCATGGGAAGAAATGTGTAAACGGATTGTTACTGACATAAGGGTAAACTGTGGTGGAAATCATTGGTATTCATTAAATATCCATGCACTTCCCTGGGCTTCCCAGTCCCCCTTGCAGTCATATTGGGGCCATGTGACCAGTTCCAACCAAATGACCACAAGCACAAGCAACATCTATCATTTCCAGGCCCAGAAGATTAGGAACCTGTGTACCTCTTCCATTTCTCTCTTCTCCTGCCTCAGCAACCTCGAAGACTATGTGTTCCAGGTGGCATAATTACAGGACAGAGAACTGCCTGACCTTCATTGAACTTTAAATCAACCTCTGCAATCTTCAGCTATTGAAATTTGCAGTTTATCTGTTGTGATGGCAAGCCATGATTCCTTTAACTAACAATTTACTCTTTGGGAAGAGTAAGTTTACAGCCCCTTTTATCCACTTTCAGATTTTCCCATGTGCTATAATTGTCTTGATCCATTTAAAAAAAAAAATGGCATTAACAGTAAGGGAAATGGAAAGGGAAGGGGGGTAGGGGGAAACTTGCCCAAAAATTTTTAAGTGTTTTATTTCTGGGTTTTCATCCTTTTGTTCTCTACCTCAAATAAACATAGCAACAATGTTATAACCATAGGTTAGCCTCTGCCAAAAGGCAAAAAAAAACCCAAAAACATAAAATGGGTACAACTGGAGGACTGCAATAGTGTCAGTGTCCTCCCCAATGTCCCCTCCAGGATGAGAGCTGGCAGGGAGAATTCCAAGGCCACATCAATACAAGGGATGGAAAACTGAAAAATTAGCCATTTATGTCAATTTTCCCAAATAGTATCCTTTAAGGAAAAAATATAATTGGAGTCTGGGGAAATCATTTTCCTCGTTGACTTTTTCCTAAGTAAATTATCCAAAAAATTAATTAACTCTCCCATCCAATGAATAGATTTTCTCAAAATGGGGAAGCAGAGATTTTTTTCAATATCTAAAACATTAAATGCAGTCAGTTTGAAACTTCAATCTTAAAATAATCCCTTATTTTTCTCTTCTGAGAAATGAATTTTCATTTTAAAGATGCATGTAAGACAAGATCTGTTAACACCGGGGCTGCCTTATTTAACATGATCTTTTCGGTTGGACATTGAGAAGTTCATATGCCTACATTAGCAAGAAGTAACTCTAGGCTAAAAAGTAGTCAAACTTCATTTCTTTAAAACAAATAAACCATTAATTTGTGAAGTGCCAACCAGCAATTAGTGTTTGTTCTCATTTTAAGAGAAAAAAAAGGGGGGGGGGAGCTTATTGAATATTTAAATGAAGACTGAATAATTAAGGGACTTGCTCAAATCAGACAGGAAAAAGCGGGCAGGGATGCATCTGAGTAACACGTAGGTTTATACGTCTGTAAACAACTGTCAACAGAGATCCACTGTCATAGGTCCAACTCGAGCCTCTACAGAATGAACTGAAATCCAAGAGGTACATTTTGCAAACTGCAGATAATTTGGGGCCCTTCGTCTTTCCTTCTCCTTTTTCACTTTTGCTTACACTGCTCCTCTTTCTCATCACTCCCATCTCCACAATCATCCACATGGTTGCACAGCTCGTGCTTATAAATGCATCGATTGTTGTCACATCGGAACCGGTATGGTGAATCACAGGAAACATCCACTGAGAAAGGAAAGATGGCAAAACAAAAGTACACGTTAAGAGTAGAACGGGTCAGTATCTAAAATGCTCCCCAGCCAGCAACAGTCTGGCTTCATTCATCCATTCATTTGTTCATCCAATTAACCAACTGACAAATACATCTTGACTATCTAGTACACGCATTGTATCTAGGAACCAGATACAATGCCAAACAAGAAAGACACAGTCCTGGGGTGCCTGGGTGGCTCAGTCGGTTAAGCGTCTCTGACTCTGATTTCAGCTCAGGTCATGATCTGGTAGTTTTTGAGTTTGAGCCCCTCATCGGGCTCTGCACTGGCAGTGTGGAACCTGCTTGGCATTCTTTCTTCCTCCTCTCTCTCTGTCCCTCCCTCAGTTGCTCATTCTCTCTCTCTCTCTCTCTCAGATGAATAAATAAATTTTAAAAAGAAAGAAAGCCACAATGCTTGTCCTTATGAGCCACAAACTAGATGTGCTATGATAGCATCTACTGGCGAGACCTGATCCAGTTCCGGGGGAGGAGGGATAAGAAGAGGCTTCACTTGGGAAGGCTCTGAGTGGGGAAAGAGCATGGCAGGTGTTTGGGCCTGAATCAAAATCTCTGTAGCTGGAGCATGGAATGAGGGGGACAATGACAGCCATGAAGCTGGAGAGGCTGGCAGGACCCTACACAAGCTCTTACCCTAATAGCAAGGAGGCCACTGTTTGTCCCTCTGACTGCAGTTGTCATTGACTCTCTAGAGCATGAAGTTTCCCACCATGACAGACTTTCCTTCCTGAATTCCCTCACCTCTCTTACATTAAAGTTGCTATTTCACATTTGAACCCTGTCTCATTTTGTTGAATTAGACTTCTTGCTGATGCTTGTGCACCTGTGAGGAACCCAAAGGTAGAACCCAGGTTCCTTACTTGTTTGGTACAGGGGCATGGTCCTCCATGCATGTACCTGGAATTGGGTAAACTCAACACACATATGTGTTCTTCTTCTACATGGAAGGCTTTGGCTGTTTTATTTTCCTTCTGCTTTTGCACCACACACAGGAGCAGAAGGAGAAACTTGTAATAAGGTTGGTTGGCGGGGGGCGGGGGGGAGGGAGGGGAGTCAGATCCAAGAGCTGATTCTTGGAAGTGTTGTTAATATTTACTTTTGAGAAGGAGAGAGAGAGAGAGAGAGAGAGAGAGAGAGAGAGAGAGAGACTGGTGCAAGCAGGGGAGGGGAAGAGAGGGAATCCCAATCAGGCTCTGCAATGCCAGCACAGAGCCTGATGGGGGGGGGGGGGGGGTTGATCCCACAAACCATGAGATCATGATCTGAGCCAAAATCAACAGTCAGATAGTCAACTGACTGAGCCACCCAGGGGCACTGGAATTATTGTTAATAGAACTGTTGCAGAAATACTTTGCTGTGAATGACAGGTGCAACACTATAAAACAGTGTTGGTTACTTTTTCATGTGGCTATGTCTATGCCTCTCCAAGATTTAATTTTAGTAGCTGTGGGCACTTGATCTTACAGAGGGAGCAACTTCCTAAGGACTTCTTTGAAAGTTACAGATACTTAAGATATTTTTCAAGATCCATTAAGTTAAAGCAAAACAAAACATGCTCAGTTCCTAACAAGAAAAGAGGTAGCAAGAAAAATGTTGAGATGCCACTGTGAAAATATAATGCATCCTAATCAAATTTCTCTGAAGGGAAGGAAATATTCTGACATGGCATTTTTGTCAAATCCTTGGGCTAAAAATGAATAGTGATGAATGTTTCAAACACAGATCTAAGGCAAAAGACCAAGTACAATCACAGTGATGCCACTCATGCATCCAGTATTCAAAAATTGTCCAACTGCTCTCTGGTATCACATGCTCCACATAAGAAACTCTGAGATTTTGCCAGATAACACCACTCCCATACCCGCCCTTTCTCTGCCTCTTACAGCACAGGTGAAGTTCTTCGTCAGAACCATCTCCACAGTCATTATCACCATCACATTTCCAAGATGACCTGATACAAACATGATTTTTACATTCGAACATAGTAGCCGAGCAATATGCACCATTGGGGAAGCGAGTGGCTGTGGGTGGGGAGGAGACAAATTCAAATTATTAGAAAAAGTACTAGTTTTGAAAAGTTAGCTTCTATTTCTCCTTTAGCCCTTTCCATTATAGCCTGCTCTTCCTTATTCATCGAGATGTTCTGTTGCCTGTCTGAAACCATGAGGGAATAATGAGGGAATACTTCTTAAGGACAGTTGTCCAATCCCAGTTTTCAAAGACGTGAGTCATTCTGTGGATAGCACTGGACTTCTTCTTTAGAGGCAAAGGCCACTCTTCAGCTGTGTCAGTACTGGCTTTACCCATCATCTATTTATACAGTTTCTTTGAAACCAGGTTTCAAGATGTGGCAACCACATCAATAATATCCATCACAGACAATCAACAACAATGAATATACATTCAGTGATTCATAAAAACTAAAATGTGAATAATCACATTGGCTTTCGTTTTAAAGAACTTTTTTATGCCATCATGCACTTTAGAAAAATGTTAGTGCTATAAATTCAGAATGCTCTACTACCCAATCCAAGTTCTTTATATCCATCTATTCATTGCTCAAATATTCTTGTTTACCTGTGTTTTTTTCCAATTAATGATTTGTATCGTAGTTAATAATGTGTAACTATTTTTCTTAGTACAGATATTTACTATATTTTCTATTTAAAATATTGTTAATGAAATGCACTTGAATGACTATTATGAACTACTTGGATACAGTGACTCAAATCCCAAGTGAACTGAAAATTATCAATGAATGCATTGATAGATAATCAATGAATGCATAGAAAATCCCTATGGCGTTCTCATCTAAGAAGTGGTGGCTGATGGAGAGGTAGGTTCTACTAGGCCATATGTGTTCATTTCAGATAAACAGCACCACAGGTGCCTAGAACTTACGACAGGTGGCTTCATCAGAGGCATCCAGACAATCAGCGGTTCCGTCACATTTTGATTGTTCAGGCACACAGTGTCCACTCTGACACTGAAAATATCCAGGTTGGCAGGTCTTCAACTCTGAAGAGAAAAGACTGTCATTCCAGAAGGCCTTGTCATTCTCAGTCAGGTCCATGGAATATAGTAAGTACTTCATCACATTACTATCCAAACTTTGTGACTGGCTCACAGCAAATGCACAACTTGTGGTTAGCAAATGAATAAACTCTCAAAAAATACACTTTCCCCACTCAACAACCTATCTCTCCTCTACTAAATAATCTCCAGCTTTCTCTCACAAATCGGAATCCCCAGACCCAACCCTTAATGAGTAAAGAGCTATAAAAAAATCGCTTGGGGTTTATGATTCCTATTCTAATCCTCTGGCCCCTATACCAGGGAACTACAGTAATATATCCCTGAGGGCCACTTTCTGGGGAGCAGTAGGAAAAAATGAATGTATTTGTTGTTGTCATTTATAAGGACAATGCAGACTGAAGTCTGCTCCTAGGAAATGTTTAAGTTAAAATGAGATTTTTAAAAATCTCTTGCCATTTCCCCCTTGTATTAATCAAGACTGCTGTAAGTTAAGAATAAAAGCATAGAAAATACAGAACAGAAGGTACTGTGTTATGCTAAGGTTTATATATAACACAAATTACAAAAAAAAAAAATTGTTTTACCCTGAAAAAACATATAAAGTCGCATTTGAAGTCCCTACTTCTGTCAACAATGCTGACCCTACTACCACCACCCCTGGTAAGCCTCTCAAAGCGCTCTGACAGTTACCACAGTCTCGTTCATCTGAGTTGTCTCCACAGTCATTGGTATGGTCACAGACCCAACGAGAGGGGATGCAGCTTTGATCATCACAACGAAATTCACTTTCTGAGCACTCCCGGGGGACTGAAAAGGAAAGCCACACAGCCATCAGTGAGGACCAGGAATCACACACAGAAGACAGACTTGTGAGTTGGCCTGAATACCCTCAGTGTGCGAGGCACTCCTGTGTCCCAAGTCCTAGCAATTTGCTTGGGCTGGCCGACTGTCTGCCCTCCAAAATGAGACCTTCTAACTCAATTTTAAGAATATAAAGAATGACCTTTATTAAGAGGTTTGTCCAAATATGATTTAATCTCAAGATAATTGGTGATTTCATGATAGTCTAGATAACCTCCAATAGAATTAAACATGAACTTTCTCAAATTTAAAATTCCAGTGGATCACACTTTCATGTAAGAAGTTTTTAGCCAATTGATATTTGCAGGTGCAATCAGCATTCTGATTCTCTCAATTGCCCATGGCAAACGGTGATCACTTCTTATTTCCAAAAGGTGACCAAAGTTACAATATATTCCATATTACAATTCACCTGGCTGGCTCAGTCAGCAGAGCATATGACTCTTGATCTCAGGGTTGTGAGTTCACGCCCCAAACTGAGTGTGAGGCTAACTTAAAAAAAAAAGAATGCATTCCGTATTAGTCGATCTGAAATTGACATGTATATCATGAATCACTAATAATACGTTCAGGGCAGGGTCTCAAAGTTGTTTTCAGAATGCATCCAGTTATTCAAGACTGACTATCTAGTTTGATATGATCCAGACCTTTGGATTCCTTTTCTTGACCTCCCTATCCAATTCTTTGTAGTTAGCACCTTCATTGGGAGAGAGGAACTAAAACCTGACCAGTCATTTAACCATTAGCCTTCAAGATCTCTTTCCTCTGCTATTAAGGCCATTTTGGGGCAAGTGCTTAAGAAGCAAAGTCTTTGGGTTAGCACCTTTCCTTCCTTAACTTCTCTTCGTTCTGATTTTTTTTCTTTCTATTCTATTTATCTTGTTATATTTGTTCTTGATTTATTATAAGTCACCTCAAGTTCTTTGTAGAAAAAGTTAGATATAAATAAGTTTAACAAGCAAAAAACATACTTGGGTAAACATCCTTCTCCCCAAAATTTCATTATAAGCATCTTAAAAGGAGATGTTTATGTCTTTATCCAAAGAAAAAGTAGAAATGTAGCAGTCAGCAGAAAGCAAGAGGTCAGGTCATTGTCATCCTACCCATCGAGGAAGAATGGCATAGACAACTGAGTTATGGACAAAAAGAACAAGCATCACAGCTCTAGTGGCACACAAAACCCTAAACACTCACCGCAGTTTTCCTCATCTGAGTTATCTCCACAGTCATTGTGCCCGTCACATTTCCAGCGAAGAGGGATGCAGTGGTGGTTATTACAGCGGAATTCTCCCAAAGGTTTGCACGTCCTCTCCTCTACAAGGCACAGTCATTGCCAAGATTTCAGAAGCCAAAGGTCAAGAAATGCCAAGGTAGTGCTGGCTTTCTTGCGAGACAATCTGAGAATTATGCTACCATAGACTCAAAGCTCCCGGAGAGGAACACCAGCAACATGTACTATCAATATCCCTCTTTTGGCTAACCTGAACCTATCCTACTTAAACTTGAAACTGCTACAAATTAGATTCATTCTCTTTCATAGAAACTGCTCAAAAAATGAACTGGTATCTGGCTTGTAAATTTGCAACAAAGGCCTGGAAAGGAAGATTAAGTGATGCCACGAGCTAATAGAACATTTCCATCTCATTGCCTTTAGTTGATTAAATTCAGTGTTATTAAATTCGGTGTTAAAATAACCTGTTATCTTCCTTACTCTCTTCCAACTAAGCCTGGCATATACACTCACAGACATTCGGGTTTCAAGTGAAAAGTATATGGCTAACCTTGACAGATTCTATTAATTCATTGGGCCTTTTGCCCCTAAGTTCTGTCAATGTTGCTGGGGTGACTTCAGCTTTCTAATAGATGGTATGGACAGAGAGACATTCAGAATATGAAAATCTTCAGATAAGAAATACTCTGATGATGAGTCATTTTTTTAGAGACAGATACCCCATCTTTTCTGTACCATCCTTCCATCAATTTTAATCAATCTATATAATTAGACAATTTAAACTTGTCAAGTGTGAATAAGGATGCCACATTTAGGAGAAATTATATAAGTTCCTGATATCTTAACATCTTGCCCAATTACAACATCCTTTGGGATGGGATTTCATTTAAGATGATATAAATTAAACTCCCCCCATTATCTGATAAAATGCTACAAAAATGTGCCATGTTATCAGAAGGTGCTCTTCCAGAGCTAAACAGATGAACAATAATGACACGGGAAATGCACTCTCATCTCCTAGATGGCACCTGACACTTAGGTTTTCTTGCTTTCCCCCCACAACCCCTGCAGCCCCTCCTACCACAGCCTTGCTCATCACTGTTGTCCCTGCAGTCATCAAAACCATTGCACACAGCCCACTGTGGGACACAGCGGTAGTTCGTCCTACAGCTGAATTCTGTATGGTTGTCACAGCGATGGCTCACTGAAAAGAGAGGAAATAGCAAAGTCAGAACTGAAGTCTCAGTCCTGCATGAAAACAGCACCAAAAGATACCTCCCCATTGTCATATTAAGGAGTAAACAATTATCATGTTACCAACTGGATTAATTCTGGCAACATGTGTCTGTTTTAGGTGTGATCTATTTACCAAGAACAGAAAGTGTCTTAAGTTTCTTCACTATCCCAGTTACAGGATAACTATGGGGGCTGGGGTGGGGGAGAACCAGGCTTGAAGCAAAAAGAAACCTGGGTGTCAGGTCTACCACGAAATACAAATGTGATCATCCACTTAATGTGAACCTCAGTTTCCTCATCTGTAAAATGGGAATTGGTAATACATTCCCTACCTCACAGTGTTGCCCTAAGGCTCAAATGAGAAAGCGCTAAACATACAAAATATTCTGGGTAGTAAGATGTTCAGGGTCTCGAGAGGAGGAATCAGACACTTTCAAAACTGGGTCTGGTTCCACCTGCAAGCCATACTTGGCCTTGCAGTGCCAGAGTTAGCAGGGAGAGCCAACGGGAAGTGTGCCATGGGGCCAAAGCAGGGGCCCCTTGGTTTCCTGATCCGGGTCATGCATGTCCCTCCCACTTACTGCATTCTGACACTGGCTCATCCGAGTAGTCTCCACAGTCATTGTCCACATCACACTTCCAGCCTTGAGGGATGCAGTGGTTATTGGCACACTTAAAATAGCCTGGCTGGCAGATCCTGCTGGCACAGTTGTAAACATCTTCATCTGAGTTATCCCCGCAGTCGTTCTCCGAGTCACACCGCCAGGCTTCTGGGATGCAACGTTTGTTGGCACACTGCCATTCGTTGGACTCGCAGCGGTGATGCTCTGCAAGCAGGGGCATTGCGTTGCAAGGTGTCAGGAAAAGAAGCTCCTAATTTACGCTGATGGATCTTGGAGAGCCTGATCACAATTTCTTTTCAGAGGACTCATGTCCTAATGCGCTTATTGTCAACCAGCACAACTACATAGTCGGTTACTCTTTTGACTATGACCATCTCCTATATTCATAAATATCTTTCTCTTGCATGCAGAATTAGGGGTTCAAGACTACTCTCTGATGGCATACTAAATTCACCCTCTCCTCTCCCTGTTCTCCTAATGGACAACATGTTTCAAAATTCACGTTTGTTGTTATTAATGTGTTGTTTTTCGTTTGGAGGGTTTCCTTCTTGGCTTTTAAAAATGAAAACACAAATAAATATTACACACGAGTGTCCTTGTTTAAAATGAGAGTGGGAAACCCTCATTTCGCCCTCAATGTTAGTGCCCCAGGAGGATTCCTGCATGCATTCTTTCCATGCAGAGCACATGGTAAAGAATCACGGAATGCAGATGACATACGACCTACCTCAACTGTTTGACCTATAAAGACCTTACTTTATAAAAATATAGTACGGACGCGACATTTCTTCTAGGATTGTGGACTAGTTTTTGGGTTACGGCATGCAGAAGATCCCCACAGAATCACAATCGCACACAATCTGCTATAGAAATGGGCAAAGAGGGGCGCCTGGGTGGCTTGGTCGGTTAAGCGTCTGACTTCAGCTCAGGTCATGATCTCACGGTCCATGAGTTCGAGCCCCGTGTCGGGCTCTGTGCTGACAGCTCAGAGCCTGGAGCCTGTTTCAGATTCTGTGTCTCCCTCTCTCTCTGCCCCTCCCTTGTTCATGCTCTGTCTCTCTCTGTCTCAAAAATAAATAAACGTTAAAAAAAAATTAAAAAAAAAAAAAGAAATGGGCAAAGAAGGCATAAAGCAATTCAACACACCACAAAGAATCTGGTCTTCATCAGAGCCATCAGGGCAATCTTGGTGAGCGTTGCACAGGAAGTGCGAGCTGGTACAGTTGCCATCCTTGCACTGGAACTGGCCTAATGGGCAGTAGCGCTGTGGGCAAAGGACTGGTTCATCAGAGCCATCCGAGCAGTCTCTCTGTCCATCACATTTCCACCAGATAGGAATACACCTGACAGACAAAACTTCTCTTAGCAAAACACTTGGTAGGAGAGGCTGTCCAGAGAGAAGATGTCAAACCTGAATCCCAGGTGATAATACGCAGGACTATTTTACTGTGGTGTATTTTCAGAGAAAATATAACTAACTAGATAAGATGGAACAGGTTGGTTAAGACTCAAATGCATGCTGGAAAAAATGCTTTGACCTAACGATTGAATTCCTGCCACAGAAGACAGTGGAGTGTGTGTTTGGGGTTGTGATTCTGGTAGCAGGAATTGGTTGGCAATATCTGCTGGGGTGACATAAAAGGCATACAGGTATTGGTTGGAAAGGTAGAGGGCACTTACATTTATTGACAGCCTAGGTCAAGATAGGCATATGCTAGATCCTTAATCTAAGGTATTTTACTTAAGCAGACTAATCGGCCATTGAATCTTACATGCCATGATCTGAATTAACACCTCCCCCTGACTCAGTCATCAGTGGCCTACAGCCATTGTTAGGGAAATAACCTGTGGGCATGTTTTGTAACAGACACAAATGATCAAAAATGGATTTAAATGTATAATCCTGGATCCTCTGGCATAGTTAACTAAGAAGCTAGGCCAGTATATGAGTGGGAAAGAAAGAAATTCTACAACTCTTGAGGACTATTTTTCAGTGTGCACATATACAGTCTTGGGCCTGACACCTAGAACGATTTATTAGAAATAAAAAACACAGCTTGCTTTCTCTCTAAAATATAAATACTTGCATATGTAGGTATGACCTTTTGGTTAATAAATAGCTTCTATTCATGGGAGATATTATCTGAACTTGGAGACAGAGAGTCTTGGTGCATTCCGAATGAACCACATTAATTACCCAAAATCTGAGTTTATTAAGAAATTCCCATCCTTTGGACCCTCGAAGTTCAATGGGTGTCCACAGGGATGGAGAGGCAGTGGGGTGAGGGAAGAGAGAGCCTTACTTTTCATTGTTAGCACACAGGAATTGGGTGCTAGAGCACTTGGGCAGGCAGAAGTTGAGGTCACCCATATGGATGGTTCGGAAGTCATCTGGACACTCACAGGTGAATCCATTTCCTCCTGCTGTGATGAGGCAGAGATGAGAACAGCCACCATTGTTGGCCCCACAGGGATTGCTCACTAGTGAAAGAAGGAAAATATATGTTCATTCATTTACAATATCAAGCACAGGTGAGCTGACTGCTCACCTAATCAAACTAGTCACCTCTCATACGAAAAATCATTATCCCAGTTACATGCTTTTTCCAAAAATTCATAAATAGGACAGATGGTAGAACTGTGTAAGCAATGCTACGCTTTGAGAAAACTGATCTATGGCTACCAGAAGTAAGGCATACCCACTGGTGTTTAGGACTAGAAAATATGTGTTTCTCAAAGTATTTACTTCCGGGGGGTGGGAGGACCTGAATATCCTTATTTTGCCAATTCTCATTTTTCCTTACTTATAAGTTTATCATGTTTTAACAAAACATCACAACAAAGCAGGCCCACAAAATCCATTCTATCCCCAAAGCATATTCCAGACCTTTGCTAGATTATCTTTAAATTATACAATGGTTTTAACTACATGTGAGGAATATTAGTTCAAAAGAAAAAATTTTCCCTAATTTATGAGACACTGTGTTGCTCTTAACATTATTACCTTCCAGATGACAAGCATAACATATGTTTAACACATAAAATGTCATACACAACTAGACATTTAATAAATGATGTTTTATAATTACTGTAATTTTCTTTTTAAACATTTCCTTTAAATCAATCATTTAATAGATTGGTATTATGGAATGACTATTTATTGTGGTTACATAGGAAATGCCCTTATTTTTCAAAGGTGCTTTCTTAAGTATTTAGGGGTGAAATGTCATGATATTTTTAACCCACTTTAAAATACTTCAGTCCTCTCACCAAATACTTCAGCTCAGTAACTACAGCAACATAACAATTGTTAATTCTTATTAAAAACAAAAGCCCAGAATAAACCAGATGTTAAGAAAAAAAAAGTTATATACCACTATCAACAATAGCCAAACTATGGAAAGAGACCAAATGTCCATCAACTGATAAATGGATAAAGAAGAAGCGGTATGTTAATACAATGGAATATTACTCGGCAATGAAAAGAATGAAATCTTGCCATTTGCAACAAGGTGGATGGAACTGGAGAGTATTATGCTAAGTAAAATAAGTCAGAGAAACACAGACATCATATGATTTCACTCATGTGCAGAATTTGAGAAACACAACAGATGAACACAGGGAAAGGAAAAGAAAAATAAGATGAAAACAGAGAGGGAAACAAACCATAAGAGACTCTTAAAGACAGAGAAGAAACTGAGAGTTGGAGGGGAGGTGGGTGGGAGAATGGGCTAAATGGGTGATTGGCTTTAAGGAGGACACCCGTTGGGATGAGCACTGGGTGTTATATGTAAGTGATGAAACACTAGGTTCTACTTCTGAAGCCAAGACTATACCGTATGTTAACTAACTTGAATTTAAATTAAAAAAAAAAAAGTTATAAGCAGCCTTTCCCATATGCTTTGCAGGAAACACTAACAAGTGATGTCATTCTCTTTATAGATTATGTTTATGTTTAAAGAAATAAGAATGGCATGCACAGAAACTAAAGCAACTGGGCCAGGCTTCTCAGTCACCTACTCACCAACTGGCTGCCTGTATGGATGATACACGTGGATGTCAAACGGTTTATGTGTTGTGTTCACCAGGACAGTCCTATCTGATCCATCATATTTGTTTCCCTTTTCAACTGTCCTTGTATTCCAATCTGTCCAATAAATAATGTCTTCAAAAATGGTAATAGCAAAGGGGTGAGAGAGTGTCCCATCATACACGGTATGTCGATGGCGGCCCTCCAAATCAGAATACCTAGGGTGGGAGGAAGAGTCACTTAATGAAGCTAACTCCTTTCTTCTAATAGCTTTAGGGATAGATGAACTGAAAAATCAATTAATAAAATTCTACCTTCTAGTGGTAACTGAAGCCCACTCAGATCCTTCCCGAAACTCTTAGACTCTAATTAAACAAAAACCAAACTTAAAACATATTTTAGCTGAACACAAGATGTAAAAATTGAAAGAGCCATGCTTAAAAAATAGGAATAGCCACAGGAGTTCAACAATCCCTAAATCCTAACCATGGTTGCTTTGCTACAGATGCAGCTGGTTCAGCTCTTATAGGCTTATAACCTCTTACATTAATGTTCTCCATTCAACATCCTTTTGATATCCTGGGATGGACACAATTTTTGTTTCCTAAGTCACTGGAAGAAATCAGAGGATAGCAATATAAAGCTGGGATTTTGCCTTTTCATGAACATTTCTGAGGAGAAGCTGTCCTTAAGAGACAGCGAGGTTCTCAGTGTCACCTGCAAGGAATATACTAACTGAGTGAAAGTATAGGCCTGAAGGCTTCACTTTGCATACCCTGGCAGCACATTTATTATGAATCATTCCTTGGGCACTATTGATGAGTACTTTTCCAGACAAATAAAATTCCAGAGGAGGTTTTCTGATTTCAAGATATCATAGAGCATCTATGGCCAGATTTCCAGGTCCTTCCAGTTCTATTGCCTTGCTCATTGCTATGAGTCTATGTCAAAATACTGGTATCAATTTTAGAGTAGACCCTAAAACTCAAATGGGAAGTGGAACGAGCTAGCAGCTAAGAAATTTGATGTTAGACATACAATATTAAAAATATCTCCAAAACATGATAACTTATGGTAACTTACAGGAAAACTTCAAGACCTTCTTGACCAATGTTATATGTCTCAATTTTAAAAACAAAAAGGTTAGGGGTGCCTGGGTGGCTCAGTCGGTTAAGCATCTTATTTCAACTCAGGTCATGATCTCACGGTTCATGAATTTGAGCCCCACATCAGGTTCTGCACTGACAGCTCAGAACCTGGAGCCTGCTTCAGATTCTGTGTCTCCCTCTCTCTCTGCCCCTCCCCAACTCGGGCGCGCGCGTGCATTCTCTCTCTCTCTAAAATAAACATTAAATTAAAAAAAAAAAAAACAGGTTAAAAAAAGGATAAGAAAATTAAGACGAGTTGAGCACCAAGCTGTCTATAATAAGGGAGAGTTTACTACCTCCATTTCCTAGATGAAAAAGCAATAAGAAATGAAAGCACCAGGACAAAAACCTAATCTATCTGGCTTCAATCTTCACATTCTTTCTACTATACCATAACCACAGAGCTCAGTGAATTGCCTATAGGCAGTTTTGTTTAGAAATGACTTCCAAGTGACTTCTAACACACAGGTAGTTAGAAGCTGCCTGAGAATAACACACTGGCAACAGAAGCCCTGGAATAAACAGTTGCCCAGTTTACTTTATCCTTTTTTCTGTACGTACTCAATGTAACCCAGGTGGGCATCTGCCCAATAGAGCAGATCGTTGGTGTAGTCAATGGTGATGCCATTGGGCCACTCTATCTTGGTAGAAATAATCACAGACTTATTCACTCCATCCATGCCTACTCTCCCAATGTATGCTCGGTGAGCCCAGTCTGCCCAGTAGACATGCCTGTTGGAGAAAACACAAAGGGTCAGTCCTTGAAGCCGAAAGAAGTCAGTAGCCAAAAGACATAGCTTTTCTCCAAATAGAGACATAGAACTGACATGCTACAGAGTCTCTCAGAAAGGAAAGAGAACTAACAGAAAACAATCTTTAAAAAGGATGATGTATAGGAAATGCTCAAGAATGAACATGATTAACTAGGGATTTCAGTGGGTTTCACATGGAGAGTTCAGTAGAGGTGGTGTTTTGGTTGTTTTTTTTTTAACCTCAATTTTCTCTGCATGCAGCCAAAACAGGTGACTTGAAAAGTGAAATGGTATGTCATAGCAAACAGAACAATTGATGAATATCATTTGAGTACGCCATGATTCTACCCATTATAACTAAACCATTTACCAGTTAAGAAAAGCAGAAGACAAATCCCAGCAAGATATTGGCCTTGAGATAAGTATGTGAACAGCCTTTTTGGTTACAGAGGCAGAATAAGGGCATGAGAGAAGAGCCCAAGATGACAGGGAGACAATACCCATATTGAGGGTGGAGGGCAATTCCTCTGGGATTTTCAAAGCAGAAGGTATTGTTGACATCCACACAGTGCTCGGCCAACTTGCGGCGGTATCGACCATCAAGGTCAGAGACAGAGAGGCAATTCAGGTAGGCATCCACCCAGTAGAGTTTTCTGAAATGAAAGGCCAGGAGTTACCGATAAAGCCATTTTGCTTGTTAAACGGTTTAGCTACCAAGTTTCCTATCCGTACTATGGTGGAATCACAAAGACCACTGCTAGAAGGCACTTTCCCCCAAGAAAACAGGGGCAAGGGGAAACAGGAAACTAACCTTCCTGCAATGAGGCAACAGAAGATTCAAGATTGTGAACTACAATTCCCACCTTAAAGAGATTGTCACATAGGGAATTCTGGGGCCACACCTCGAATAAGGATTTTGGCTTTACTTTCTTAATGCAGCATAGGGCATCCTTCTCAGGCAATGTAAAGGCTTAGAGGAGCAGGGTCACAGAAGGGAAAGCAATTAGTGTCATATGAGAGAGCCAAGGAAGCAGACTTGTCTAAGTGAATTATTGAGACCGCGCGAAGGAACTCTGAATTATGACAACCTTAAGATACAGAGAAACCTTACCCCTCCCTGGCCCTGTCAGACTAGGCTGACAAAATGAGTTGCTTATTCTGGGCAATCTTACTTAATCAAACTTAAGAACCTTCAGACACTTATTAGAATCTTTTAGAAACTTCTATCTCAAGGATATTTCAGTTCTAAATATATTGCTATTCAGTAAAATCCATTTATTTTCTATTCTTAATCTGTGGTCCTTAATCTACCATCAGCGTAGGTGAGGCTTTGAGGGATCTATGAACCTTCTAAAACCAATGCAAAGTTGTGCGAGTGTAAATGTTCTAAGTGCTTTTATCCAGCAAGAGGTTCACGACTTTCACCAGAGTCTTAAAGCAAAGGATTCAATGCCCCCTAGAATTTGAGGGTCATTTAAGATCTGATGGTCAGTTCCAACTCGAAGGAGAATGAGTGTCTCCTTGCAAGAGGGGACCCCTGTTCCAACCAACCTGGATGTTCAGACTATTTAACTATTAGCATGGCAGCATCCTTTTAAGGATGAGAATGAGGAAATGAGTATGCATAAATCTACAAGCATTGCCAGTTAATTCAGTTGGGTAAATCCTGATGAATGAGGTGTCCACAAGCTTGGATTCAATTCTCTAAGATAAAAACAGGGGCACCTGGGTGCCTTAGTCAGTTGAGCGTCCGACTCTTGGTTTCAGCTCAAGATATGATCTCACGACTCCTGAGTTCAAGCCCCACATTGGGCTCGGAGCTGACAGTGCGTAGCCTGCTTGGGAATGTCTCCCTCTCTCCCTCTGCCCCTCCCCTGCTCACTCTGTTTTTCTGTCTCAAATAAATAGACAAACAAATATTTTTACAAAGCTGAAAACATTGCCTATAATATTTCTTAAAAGCCTTTTAACTTTTAAAAAGCTCCTCCATGTTTTCTTACCTGGTAACCCAGTCTACGGCCAGACTTTCTGCAGCTGGTAGTTTGTGGTTTATGACTATCTCCCTGTTTGTCTTATTCAGAAACATTCTCTCAATGACTTTATTCTCTGCATCAATCCAATACAGTCTCTTTTCTACTCGGTCAAAATCCAATGCCACAGCATTGCCCAGTCCTTGCAAAATGAGGGAGTAAAAATGGCCATCTAGAGTTAGATTTCTCAAATAGTAACGGTTGCTAAAAATGAGATAGGGCTCGATGTTACTGTTCTGCCGACAGCTTTTTCCATCTGGTTCTCGGAGGTAGCCTGGGGCACACTTACAGATGTAAGAACCCATTACATTCTCACACTTCTGGCTACAGACAAAGGGCGTCTCCTTGCATTCATCAATATCATCACAACTCCGATTGTCAAACATAAGCTTGTAACCAGGACGGCAAGAACAATAGAAACTGGTGAGGGTGTCTGTGCAGTTTTGGTCACAGCCACTTAGTAAAGGGTCATTGCATTCGTTAACACCTGTAAGTAAAAGACAGGTATTAGAGAAGCTAAAATGTCCACCAAGGACCCACCATAATGGGTCAAGCTTCCCACTCGACGGCCCAATTCTTAATGAAACATGCTAAAGGAAGACAGACAATAAGGGCTTTCTAAATGCCATAGATTATTCAAAAGTCACCATTTTTCAACTTCCTCCCCTACTTAATGCTTCACTGGTGGTTTGAACAACTAATATAACTAGTAAGATTAAGTTTGACTTCTAATCCTATACCTGCTACTCTCCTTGTAACTAATAATTTAAAAAGTAAAATGGCGGGAGAGAGGAGAAAGAAGAGCAAAAGGAAAGAGCCTGGCAGGTGTTATGCTGGTAAAACAGCATCTCGGGGAGGGGGGGCGGGTAGGTAGAGGAATGCTGTGATTTGTAGCATCTCCCATTTCCATGGTATGACTCTCTCACATGACCAATTCCAGGTTACCAGGGCGACATCACTGAACAGGGAGCTGGGAAGAGATGTAGACATTTGGCTCTCATAAGATAGGATGAGCCGGCCAGCAGTCTCCTAAGTGTACTTGTAGCTGGTCCTGTGACACATAGCCAAGCTCACCCAGAAACTACGCAGGGAAGATAACATGTTCCCGTTAATTCTATGTTTTATAAAAGCTCAACTGGTTTACCTGGGGAGGTTAGAGTGAGAGGGGGTTTAAAACTCTCCCCTTCGGTCACCTGAGGATGAAAATGAATAGGCAAAGGAATCCTAGCAGAGGGACAGCTCAGGCAACAAGTCATTTCAAGGGTTCAAAGAGAATCAACACTGTTTGCCCTGTTTAACAATGCTGTTTAACTACCAATGGTATGAATTTGTTCATCTTCCATTCTCTGTAATAACTGCCCAACTGATGAATTAGCTGAACAATGTTTGTGTACTGACCTTATATACCAAGAAATCCTTGCGTTCTGATAGACAAGCAATAGTAATTTCCTAGTGATATACTATTTAGAGGACAGACTGGGAAGTCCCTGTGAGTCATAAAGGGTTGAGAATCCACATTCAGTCTCCCTGTTTTCCTTTTCCCGAAGCTTCTGCTATACTCACCACATCCTTTCTCATCACTGTTGTCTGAGCAGTCATCTAGGTGGTTGCAGACTTTTACCATATCGATGCAGTTCCCGTTGTTACACTTGAACTGATGAGGGGGGCACGTAGTCTCTGGAGTGTGGCACAAGTGCTCCTCCTCATCAGATCCATCTCTACAGTCATTTTCCCCATCACAGACTTCCTGCTTATAAATGCACAGCCCGTTCTGACAGGTAAACTCGCTCTCACTGCAGGTGGGGTACAAGCAGTCCCTCTCGTCACTGTAGTCACCACAGTCATTGCGCCGGTCACACCTGTGTAATGAGACCCAGTACCACACTTGGAAAGGTTGACAAGTCTCAACTATCACCTACTTGGGACTTTGCTTTCTTCTTCTACCTGAACATCAGGTGAACCATTTCAGTAACAAGACCACCCATGTCCTTAGTTCCCTCTCCCCCAGAGAGGGAACCCCACCAATCTCCAGCTCAAGAAGAATCTAACATTTAGCATTCCATATGATTTCCCCAGGTGCTGGTTGCTACCATTAGACATGTGGATCTAGAGATATTAAAAATAATCATATTCATTTTTAAGCAGTTGACTAATTAAACACAACTTTTATAGATTTGGTGTTCATAATATCTAATCATCAGATAATGATGACAACTTATGGGCACGGGAAATATCCTGCATAGCCATGTGATAGAAGTGGCCATACCCAAGTGAAAATATATTATAAATGATGAGATTATTATGTGTCCCCTAACATATCTTCCAGTTGCAGGAATGTTTTCATTGTCCTGTTCTTCCATCTTTATTTATGATACCCTGCCACCTGTCATGAGATGTGAGTGGTCATGGTGACGGGAAGGAAGAAAAACTAAAAGTTAAGTATGGGCTAAGGGCAAAGGAACAAGGCATTTCCTATTATTGTCCGTGGACCTAGCATTCCCAGGCATCACGAGGACAACATAGTTCCCTGAAATTCTGTGGGTCTCTCCTCTCTATATTACTTCAAAATCCCATGAAAGTTATGGTTACTGATGAGGGTCTCGTTGACAGTAACAAAACATAAGTATAAAGGAATCATGAAATTCATAATAAAGGAATTCATAAGTATAAAGGAATCTTGAACAAGGATTGGTAAAGCTAATGTTTGATAGTTCATAAAAGGAGTTACCATGGAGGGCATAGGAGCTAGAGGCACAGTATTAAAAGATGTTAAGGTACCAAAGCTGAATGTGGTCAATTTTACAACTGATCTATGGTCAGGTCGCTAATCAGCAATGCCACCCACAAACCTAGGGCACTGGCAAAGTGATTCATAACAAAATGAGTGCATGTAACGGTAAAAAAAAAAAAAAAGCTGTGATCAGAGGAAGCTGGTTTAACCCCATTTGGTGTCCTGGGACCTATTTAACTCATTTCCAAATGATCTGAAACACCGATGCTGTCTATCCTCTAGTTTAGATCCAACTCTGAACTTAGAAAAGCAAATCACCAGGTTTTTGGACATAACAGCACATCAATATTCCAGAAAGCTGCTCACAACTCAGCCTCATCCAGGTTCTTCAGCAACATCATAATGAGCCAAGAAAAAAAAAAATCAATAGGAAAACTGATCTCCTATATCACCATACAAAATGGGGGAACACACACTCTGCCAAGCAAGCAAAAGGATGCACATTAAGAGGGCTCTTAGTAGCCACTACTGGCAAAAAGAAGAGAACCCAAGGTTATGTTAGACTCTATCGCTCATGTGTCCAGATAAGAAGTATTTGTCGCTGTTTGTTGTTGTTGCTCTGCCATAGCTCTTGGCTAAGCAATTCAGAAAGCTGAGGCAAAAACAAAAACAAAAACAAAAAACAACCACTTGGGAGGGAGAGCGGGAGAGAGAGGGAGGAAGAATGGGAGGAAGTAAGGAACAAAGAAAGGAAAAGATGCAATCAATAAAAGTTTGGTAGGACAGGGGAAGTCAGCTGAAAGATCACAGTAGTAATGTAATGAGACAGAACTCAGAAAGTTCAGAAAGGAAGTAGAGAAATCTAGAATCTGACATAAAAAATTAAGATCTGATACAATTCTCTTCTGTAGCTCCTAAGGCTAGGTTTTCAGAATATATCTCAGACTGATGATACTAAATATTTACTGAATTCAGAAGAACAAATAGCAGAAGAGCATAAAAGAACTCTTGAGCAAATAAGGAGAAAATATATTATTCACTTTCATTTACAAAAATTTAAAATCTACAGAACACATCCATATCCATTAAATATAGACAAAGCATACTGAAACGCAATCTCACTACTAAAAGAGACAGCTCTGTCTCCTGAATGTCTTCAGGGTATCAATACGACCAGCTCTCAGCTGTGTCTACTTGGGCTTCGTCACTACCATTTTTTCGTCATCCTGCCAAGTCCCTGCTCCTTTTGCAGCATTCACAGAACGCAACTTGACCTTCTCTGGCTTCCTCAGGACTACCATCATGAACACACAGTTCCATACCACACTGGATTCCAGAAGTACTTCCGGGTACTGTTGAGGGCCTGCTTGCCCCAAAGCACATGGTTCCAGAAGCTCGGCTGCTCTAATCTTGCACCAGCATTGTGTATCTTTTCCATCTCCTTCCTTAGCAAACTGTAAGCTGACAGTTCCTGTTGCTATCCGTATGCATGTATGTCTTTTAACAGACCTTGGCACGTGCAACATCTTTTCTTAGCTCCAGTTCTATGTGTCCAAATGCCTGATACACATTTTCACCGCAGGAAGTCCCACGACATCAGACTTGCTGTCCACATAGAGCCAACTCCCTCCTGAACCCCCTCCTTTTGTTAATGTTCTTACTATTCCCCTAGTCCATCAGGATTGAAATCTACACATCATTTTTCTGCTCTACTTCCCTGTATATCCAAAAATTGGCCATGTGGGGATAGTGAGAAGGCGGGGCACCAAAAAAGTATAAACCTTTGGAATGGCCCATTTGGAGAAAGTGACAAGAAATCAAGCAACAGAATATTACAGGAGAGGTTTCCGATGCTGGCAGGCTGGGCACTGAATCTATTTGACCTGTAGTGCTCTTCGGATTTTAAATTTTGTTTCCAGCACTTAAAATCAGACTATTCCATATGAAAATCCATATTTCCAATTTCTCTAAAAACAGATCAGCACTCCCACACAATGTTGAACAGCGTTTGTATCTCTTAGCTAGAAGGTGTGTTCTCAGTTTACCTCACCTTCCTCTCCCCGCTGTTTCATTGGCTGTAAGTGCCAAGCTCCATTTATGATCATGTTTCTTTTGTTATTTTCCTTATAGCAGAGAAAAGAAAACGAGGAATTTCTTGTACCCATTCCTCTATTCCAAGTGGAAAACCAAGAGTGTCACCTACTTCTGGAAAGAATTTTCTTATATCAAGCCCACTTCATTCATCTCCCTGGCCCTCTATGCAAGGTCCACATTGTAACTTTCATGAGCCATAAACCCTTTTACCATCATGGGCCCCTTTCTCCATGAAAATATTAAAAATTGTACTTAATGATCACATTGGCACAAAGGCAAATATATTAATATTATATGTTAAAATACTTTATTTGATCTAAACTCTCATTTTTTTCCTTTGATTTTGAAAGAAATCCAAAAATTTTTATAAGCCACTAAAATTTCTATGGACCCTAGGCATTGTGGTCACTATGCCTAATGGATAAGCTACCCCTGCCCCTTTGGACATTTGAGGTTACTGAGAAATTTGTTAATCCCCAATTCACCTGTATGAGTGTGGGACACACCGTCCATTACTACAGGTGAAATCATTTCCAGAGCAAGATCTCCTTGTGCAATTTTGATGCTCATCAGAGCCATCAGTACAATCCGCATCACCATCACAGACCCAGGACTGGGGAATGCACTTCCTGGATGGAGGCACATTATTTGCACAGAGAAACTCAGAACTTGAGCAGCTGTGACTGTCTGAAACCAAAGCACACAAGAATCAGAAACCACATGACAACTCATTCTAGCAGTTGAATTCATTCTGAGCCATTATTTCTCTTGCTTTATGTTATTTAATAGCCTGAGGGATGAAAGCAAATGAGGGTAAAAACATATTGACAAATAGACAAATCACTATCATAATAAAAGATTATAATAAAAAATACCTTCTAAATTCCATTTTAATTGCTCTGGACCTTGGATTTTTTTTTTCAGAAGTAGGAAATAAATACCTTGCTTAGTTTTCCATATAATTGATCTAAAATCATGTATTTCTCTTGGAGCTTCAGAAAACTACTCCCATTTTGTTATCTTTACACCAAAAATGCCCTATACTTGATAACAATTTTTGGCTAACAAACTGTAATTACAAAAACACAACGTGAGGGGCGCCTCGGTGATTCAGTTGAGCATCGAACTCTTGAATTCATAGTTCATGAGATCGAGCCCCGCTTCGGGCTCAGCACTGACAGTGCGGAACCTGCTTGGTATTTGCTCTCTCCCTATCTCCCTCTCTCTGCCCCTCCCCCACACTCTGTCTCTCAAAATAAATACTTTAAAAAAAACACAATGCAGGATAGGTATTTTTATGCCAATTCTTCAGATAAAAAATAAAGTTCAAAGTGGTTAACCAGATGAGTCCAAGTCACAGACCTTTCTAAAGACCTAGGGCTTCAAACCTAGGTCTTTTTTTTTTTCCTCCAAATTTAGGGCTTTTTCAACTACATTACAGCTACCAACTAAGTAGAATTAGGGTATATAGGAGAGAAATATGTCAACAAGAGTTTTCAGCAACCATGACAACTGTTAGGAAAAAGATGAGATGCTAATCATTAATGCCTGCAGGATAAAAGAACTGGTATTTTATCCAATTTCATTGTGGATGAATGGGAGACAAAAGGAGGGGGTGTCTTGCTGAGTGGAGCTGGGAGAAAAGTACATGCCACAGTCTGTTTGTGCAGCTGCCAACTCCCCATTTTAATGGACTGAGTACATGTGGAGCTATAGACAACCACCAAAGTCAATGACATAAGGGGTTACGATGAAACGCAAACATCAGCAAACCATTGTTTTTATCATTTTACCATGGAAAGATGCTCTTCTAAGACATCTTAGCTAAGAGTTCCATGCTCTGTTGGTAATGGAGTTCTCTTATGAAATCCTGCCATTGGCAACCACGTGGATGGAACCAGAGGGCATTATGCTAAGCAAAATTTCAGTCAGAGAGAGACAAATATTCTATGACTTCACTCATATGTGGAATTTAAGATACAAAACAGATGGACATAAGGGAAGGGGAGCAAAAATAATATAAAAGCAGGGAGGGGGACAAAATATAAGAGACTCTTTTTTTTTTTTTTTTTTTAACATTTATTTATTTTTGAGACAGAAAGAGACAGAGCATGAGCAGGGGAGGGTCAGAGAGAGAGGGAGACACAGAATCCGAAACAGGCTCCAGGCTCTGAGCTGTCAGCCCAGAGCCTGATGCAGGGCTTGAACTCGCAGACTGCAAGATCATGACCTGAGCTGAAGTCGGACGCTTAACCGACTGAGCCACCCAGGTGCCCCTATAAGAGACTCTTAAATGTAGAAAACAAACTGAGGGCTGCTGGAGGGGTTGGGGGGGGGGGATGGGCTAAATGGGCAAGGGGCATTAAGGAAAACCCTTGTTGGGATGAGCACTGGATGTTATATGTAGGGGATGAATCACTGGAATCTACTCCTGAAATAATTATTGCACTATATGCTAACTTACTTGGATGTAACTTAAAAAATAAAAAAAATTAAATTTAAAAAAATTTTTAAAAAAAGATTGAGTTCTCTTTATCTGCTTCAGAAATGTAGGACATTATTTCTGTTAGCTAAATGCAAGAGAAAGAAAAAAATATTAAAATAATTTTTATCAGATTAAAGCATTGAAGTGGATGCTATCAAACAATTTCAGAGTGGAAAAAAATGGTAACATTTTACTAGTACACAACCAAAGAGGAATCTGCTGACAATCATACTCTCCAAAGACACAAAAACTAATCTCCCAACCTTCCATGGAATGTGACTCTGCAGAGGAATGAATGGTTTCACTTACCGCAGTGGTGCCTTTCATCCTCGTCACTCATGTCCCCACAGTCATTATCACCGTCACAGATCCATTCTCTTCGTATGCACCTCCCACTGTCACACTTGAACTCATTACTTAAACATGTTGCTTCATGGTACTCTGAGAAAAGATATAAAACACTCTCAGGGGAAAAGTGGTCTGTAGTCCAAAAATCTTAACAGAAGCCTGCTATCCCACAGACTGTCTAAAAACCTGAAACAGAGCACTACCCAGCTGTGTACAGCTATGCTGGGTCTTCCAACGAGTGTTGTACCAATGACCAGTGTTCTGAGATTGAAGTACTTGACTGACAGTGCAAAGCTCTCATTATCTTTTGTTACCAGGATGAGACTCGATATTCCCTTTCAGGCATGATAGAGGAATAACAGTCTTTTCCCAAGAGGGTATAAATAACTATTTCATTCATTTCATTCTTAAATCTACTTTTCATTCAAAAACATTTTGTTTGGCACAAACCATCTCCCAGCATGCCTGATCCCCGTATTCCTACTCTCATTTTTGCTTTTCTCCATAGCACTTATCACCTTTCAACATGCTATACAATTCACTTACTTGTTTTGTTGCCTGTCCCCCCTCACTAGAATATAAGCCCCATGTGGACAGGGATCTTCGAATTCTTTACTGACATAGTCTGGAAGTGTTTAGAACCTAAGTGCTCAAGAAATATTTGTTGAATTAAACTGATAAGACACCCTTATGCTTTGAATTAGCCATCACTGATTCAAATTCTTCCATCATAACCCCACATGTCCCTATCAACTATTTGTCACAGGTCCATACACCCAGGGACCTCTCAAAATTAACCTAGGGCAAAGTACATTAAATTTTAACTATGAAAAAGGCAGCCCAATGATAAGAGTAAGGATAACAGGACCTTTCATAAGCTGCTAAGGAAGGAGTACGCATGACTACAGCCTACAAAGAGACACGGTCCCTTTGGCACACGGACACACACACACACACACACACACACACACAAAACATACTTCTAGAAATCCAGCCTTTAAGAATCTTCCCACATATGCACCAAGAGGTTTCTAAAAGGATGTTCATTCCAGTATTATTTTTCATAGTGAAAAAATGGAAATATCCTCAACATCCATCAGTTAAGAAAAGGAAACAACACACGGGCCGTCCATCCTTGAGATGGCAGGGCAAAGGAATAAGTAGCTTTGTGTTTGCTAAAGTGCTGACAAGATGTTGTTAAGCTGAAATGGGCAACGCTGCAGACAAATATGCATAGTGAGGTCTCCATTTGTGTGTGTTTTTGAAACTATATATTAGGATATACAGAAAAAGGTAAGGAGAATTCACACTCACCCTTAGCAGTGATTATCTCTGGGGAGTGAGATTAGAGAAGTCTAAGAAAATGAAAATTTCGCTTTTTTGTGTACATCTTACTATTTCTTTAAAATAATACTCCCGGGGTGCCTGGTGGCTCAGTTAGTTAAGCAACTGACTCTTGATTTTGCCTCAGGTCATGATCAGACGGTTTTTGGGTTCGAGCCCCACGTCAGGCTCCTCACTGGCAGCATGGAGTCTGCTTGGGATTCTTTTTCTCTCTCCTCTCTCTCTGCCCCTCCCCCAAGTGTTCCACCCCCCCCCATCTGTCTCAAAATAGATAAACTTTTAAAAAATAAAAATAAAGTAAAACTCCTTCGTATTGTGAGAATGTATTCCTATATAGATTCTGAGTTTATCTTTATTTCATTGTGACAGGCAGCTGATACCAACTGCAGTTATTGACTTTGGTTCCCATGGAGAAGTCTGGAAACTATACTTACTCTTCATATATTTGAACCAATCAGTCATATATCTAAACCAATCTCTAACACTATTCTACTCACCTAACAGTTATTTATTTCCTGTATAGATCCTCACAACTCTACATGCCCTTTGCTTTCTACAAAACTTTCAATGTTGGGAAAAAAGAACTTGGCAAAGAGCGTCAAATACCACTCTCCAACTATTAGCCACAGTATTTGAACCTGAGAAAAAACGGGAATAGAAAACAGTCTGGATTCAGCTGTAAAATTATGAAAATGGTACTAAGAAAATACCCCCCAAATAAAAAGCTTTATATATAATGATTTTACTGCAGCTGTATTTATAGTAAGGGAAAAGATAAAAGCAATCGAAGTGCTTAAAATAGAGGCAGTTAACTCAAAGATAATATAACCACTCAATGGAATATCATACTGCCATTAAAAAGGAATGTGAAGACTTTGCAACCAGATAGCACAGGTCTCTCTTAACCAGATAGCATATATTTTAGGCTTACAGGACATATGTTCTCTGTCACACCCACCTGACACTGCCATTGTAGCACAAAAGCAGCCATAGACAAAACGTGGCTGCATTCTAATAAAACATCATAAAGACAGGCAGCCGGCCATGGTCATAGTTTGTAGACTGATTTATTGACAGATAAAAAAGCAATGACAGTTATATTAAAAAAATGTGCACGGATATAGATTAGAACTTTTAAAGTTAATAGCACCCCCCAAATAAATAGGCACAACTGCCTCCAGGAATACAACCAGAGGGTCTCTGAAACTTCTTGGGAAACTCAGAAGACCCTGGGACCTTACCTTTCATAAGTCGGCACATAAACTGGAGGAGGACATGTGCCCATAATATGCCCCTTCCCCATATATATGATAATTCCAATCACTCTTGGATCCTCCCACAGCCTTATGGGCCAGAACTCAAACAAATTCAGAAATTCCAATTCACAGTCAATTAAAATTAATGGAGTTTAAAAGCCAGGCACAGTATTAGGGTATCACCAACATAATCTCATTTCATGATTATTAGGCAGCAACCTCCACACCCTGATCAGCTCCCCACACAGTACCCTACACAAATGGGTTTTTAATGAATGTCTGCTGAGTGGTTTCATCATCTTAACTGAGAGTAAGAGCAGAGTGCAAACATTAGGCAGCCATGAGCCTACTCTGTGTGTGGAAGTAGCTGGAAGAGGTTCTCTAGCTGCATCGTAATGCTTGTCATGCTTGCTTATTACTCTCTTACCACAAGTGTCAGGTTCATCAGAGCCATCAGGACAATCTGCTTCCTCGTCACAGTACCAGTGTCTGGGGATACAACGTCCAGACGTGCATTTAAACTCCTCATTGTTGCATGTGTGAGTAGCTGGAGGATGAAAAGAAGGTAAAACCCAGGAGTAAAACACAAGCTTGTTCCCATCATTCTTAACCATCTGCCTATATCTCTGAACTAAGTAACAGGTGCCAGGGAGGGAAGACTGAGGCCTGGGAAAAGGGTTTTTTATAAACTTTCCACAGGAAGGGAGATGTAGGTGAGAAAGAGAAGACAGGCAATACTGCTTCAGTTTTCCAGAATTTTTCTTTCTAGATTCTAGAAACCCAAAAGTAAATTTTATTTGTTAAAATATCTGTTTGACACACGAAACCACAAATAATGTATAAGAAGACTTAGTTCTATGTTTTCTGCTGTAACCTAAAATGAAATAAATTCTACTGAAATAATATTAAAAGCAAAAACAACATAAGACCATATCTGAGCTCACTACACACACATCCTTTGGCTGTGTTGAGACCATGGTTCTAAAAAGTTAGCACATCTGTGTTCTTATTCATCCTTGTTATATGGGACCTTTGAGTAAATGACTCTGCCTATGTTTGAATATTGATTCTTGTCTTGTGTAAACGTGGGTAACTCTAGTTCAGATGTATTTTCTAAATTGTTATGTGGGTACGAACTAGAATCAAGTCTTAGAAATCTTCTGGTCTACGAGGCTCCCTTGTTTTGATCCATAATATCTGATGATTTTCCAGGGGTAAAATTGATGAGGAAGCAGAGGTCCTTCAAAGGTCAGCCCTGTCTCCAATCTATGTGTCCCTGTCTGATGGCTAAATCCTGAATTCTGCTTCCTCCTGCTGCTATTATACTACAACTGACACTTGGTTTCAGACTGTACCCTGGCCTGGCGAGAATTATTAAATTCTTAAATTATGCATCTATTTATAGTAATAGTTATCAAGCATGAGAAAGGCCTTTTAAATCAGTCTACAAACCCAGGAAAAATATTTGAACCAAATTGCTAAATATGGAATAAAGATTTCTGAAACTCAAGCATATTAAAAAAGACAGAAAAGGTATTTCATTTACTAATGGTGATTAGGAGTAAATATAAGGACTTGACATACAAATTCTGCCTGGGGTTCCTGAAGACAAAAGGCCCTCGTCTCTGGGAGAAATGGCTCTGCAACTGTAAAAGGTCAGGTGTCAGTCAGAGCAGTTCTCTGGAAGAAATATGTGGAGTAGGGCATCCAGCCAGAAAACAGAGAGTGGGACTGCCCCTCTCATCACATCCTAAAAGAACTGCCCACTGCATCTACCATTGAGGTCAATTTCCAGTGACAAAAAGCGCAAACACCCAGACCATATATCTATGTATTAGCGGAAGACATGCGTCACGGGAACCACAGAAAGAGAAAAAAGTTTATCTTACCACAGAAAACAGGGCTTTCATCACTCATGTCTCCACAGTCATTGTCTTCGTCACACAAGTAAAAATGAGGAATGCAAATATTCGTAGTCTGACATTTTACATATCCAGGCAGGCAGGCACGTTCAGCTTAGAAAAGACAGCCAGGTAAATATTGGAACGTATCTACCACATATATATATAGCATTAACAATGTCCACACAAATAGACCTATTGGACTCAAAATAGCTGAGAAGACCGAAAGGGGGGCATTTTTAAAGCTTTCACGGAGGCAATAACCATGACAGTTGTTTCACCATAGATTCTAGACTAAAAAGAGGTATCTCTAGCTGGTAAGGGCAGGGGAGAAGGGAGCATGCTTCCTCTGTAGTAAACCATCTATTTTAATTATTCAATTATTTATTTAATTTTAATTATTTAATTAACTCATCAACAAGAGTATCAACTCTTGGTTAAATAAACTGTGGCATATCCACACAATGAGGTAATATGTAGCTGTAAAAAGGAATGAAGAAGAGCTCTATATATTGACAAGTAATGATGGTATGATCTCCAGCATATATGTTAACAGTAAGAAAGCAAGATTCAAAACAGCAGGAAAAACAATATGTGTAAGAAAAACAATATGTGTGTGTGTGTGTGTGTGTGTGTGTGTGTGTGTGTAATAAGAGAGAGAGATGCTTATAATAAAAAACAATAGGGGCACCTGGGTGGCTCAGTCGGTTAAGCATCCGACTTCAGCTCAGGTCACGATCTCACGGTCTGTGAGTTCAAGCCCCGTGTCGGGCTCTGGGCTGATGGCTCAGAGCCTGAAGCCTACTTCCAATTCTGTGTCTCCCTCTCTCTCTGCCCCTCTCCCGTTCATGCTCTGTCTCTCTCTGTCTCAAAAATAAAATAAACGTTAAAAAAAAATTACAAAAAAAAAAAAAGAAACAATAATCAGTCCCTCCTCGAGGCATCCAAGATGCTGAAAGGAAAGATGGCTAAGGGGAAGAAGGTGGCCCAGCCCCTGCTGTTGTGAAGAAGAAGGCCAAGAAGGTGGTTAATCCCTCGTTTCAGAAAAGTCCCAAGAATTTTGGCATCGGACAGGAGATCCAGACCAAAAGGGACCTCAGTCAATTTGCCAAATGGCCTAGCTATATCCGGCTGCAGCAGCAAAGGGCTATTCTCTATAAACATCAAAAAGTGCCTCCCATGATTAACCAGTTTACCCAGGCTTTGGACAGCTACTCAACTGCTTAAGCTGGTCCACAAATACAGACCAGAGACAAAGCAAGAGAAGAAGAAGAGATTATTGGACCGGGCTGAGAAGAAAGCTGCCAACAAAGGGGATGTGCCCACTAAGAGGCTGCCTGTCCTTGGAGCTGGGGTTAATACTGTCACCACCTTGGTGGATAATAAGAAGGCTCAGCCAGTAGGGATTACACATGATGTGGATGCCATTGAATTGGTTGTCTTCCTGCCTACCCTGTGTCATAAGATGGGTTCCCTACTGCATTATCATGGGGAAGGCCAGGCTGGGATGTCTGGTCCACACGACAACCTGCACCACTGTCAACGTCACACAGGTTAACCTAGAAGACAAAGGACCTCTGGCTAAGCTGGTGAAAGACATCAGGACCAATTATAATGACAGATATGATGAGATCCACCATCACTGGGAAGGCAACATCCTGGGACCAAAGTCGATGGCTCAAGCTGGAAAAGGCAAAGGGGAAGGAACTGGCCATCAAACTGGCCTAAGTGGATGCTGTTGAAGTTTCTGCATTATAAAAGTAATAGAAAGTTCTCTTTCAGCCAGTGTCAAATAATAATAATATTATTATTATTATTAATAAAATAATGTTAAATTGAGAATACTTCAGAGTGAGTGGGGTGGAGAGGACAAGGAGGAAAGACTACTGTGAATGTACCTCATGATACAATTTTGACCATGAACCATGTACATTAGTTTGTATAAATAAAAACTAAGAAATAAAAACAGAAGAAGGAAAGCAATTCCTGAAATTTGGAAACAGTAACATAAGCAAACACTGCATCAAGTTAATAGCATAACAATTCAGAGAAAAAAAATTCAAAGGACTTTAAAAACCAGTATTTGGGCTACATATCCCTAACAGGACATAATCTAAGAACAAGAGGGATCTAAAATCTTAGAGTATGATTAGATTTACTGGTAGTAGTATTATGTGTGTGGTTATTTTGAAATTATTATAGGCATTTTGAAATTATTGTAGAATAAAGCAATAAAGTAACTATGTTAATGTAATCAGAAACCAATTTTAAGCACAAAAGAGATAGGATTTATAAAATATAAGTTAAAAAATGTAATCTTAAATTAAAATATAATTTCTCCCTTAAAAATTATATTTCCTAGCTCTAGTACACTGAAAAGCCCAGGAAGCAATGAAAGCCAAATAGGGAAGGGCAACTCAACACTGTGGTAATTTCTAAATCTACAAAAAGGAATGAGGTCTCTTGGGATAAGTGGCTAATTCCAGGTCTGAGATAGGTTATGGACTGAATGGGCCATGTTAAAATAACAGAGGAACCAACTTAGCAGAGCTCCCAAGTACTTGGTGAACTTACCGCAATTTTTCTCATCTGATGTGTCATTATCATGGCAGTTGTTTATGCCATTGCAGACAAACTGAAGAGGAATACACCTTCTATTATTGCAAGTAAACTCTGAAGTGGCATTACAGTCCCTGAACAGGCACCCTGCCTCGTCACTGTTGTCGCCGCAGTCATTGTAGTGATCACAGCGGTAATGATATTGGACGCATCGCCCATTGTCGCAGGTGAAGGCTGTCGGAGGGCAGGTGTGAAACGCTAAAAGGAAGAAAAGACATTGACGAGACTTCTTGATTAAAGCATTCAACAAATTAGAGGGGTGCCTGGGTGGCTCAGTCAGTTAAGCGTCCGACTTTGGCTCAGGTCATGATCTCCTGGTCCGTGAGTTCAAGCCCCACATCGGGCTCTATGCTGACAGCTCAGAGCCTGGAGCCTGCCTCAGATTCTGTGTCTCCCTCTCTCTCTGACCCTCCCCCATTCATGCTCTGTCTCTGTCTGTCTCAAAAATAAATAAATGTTTAAAAAAAACAATATATTGTTTAGAAATTAGGAATCCTAATTTCTAGAAAAATACACTCAAATAAAATGGGTACTTTGAGTTTACCTTCTAAAGCAAAATAGGCTGCAAAATGGACTGTGTGCAAAATGAGGTAAACATTAAATTAGATTAATCAAAACATATTGTGTATGTTTTTAAAGTAAATTAGTTATCTTAAGCAAACGTTATTCTCTGTCATCTCAATTTAAAATTTTACCTCAATCACAGAAAAGCATGCAAATACAATCTCTTTAGGGAAAATAAAACTCTCAGCCCCTACAGTCTATTGGGAAAAGGTAGCTAACTTCCAGTGTTTTACTCACCCCATTCACATGGAAGCTGAATACTGAATGATTTCAATAAATCATTAATGATCCTTCTGCTATGAAAATTAATAAAATGATAACAATCACCTAGTAGAGTTCTTAGTTCCATGCTAAGTCATGCTTCACATGTACCAAACCCCATGCTGTGTTTTTTATATATTGTCTCTCTCCTCACAAAAATCCTCCAGTTTCCAGAGGAGGTGTGTGAAGCTCAGAAGGGCTGGGTAACTTCTCCATGGCTTCACAGACTGTAAATGGCAGAGCTAGGATTTTATTCCAGCACCTTTGCTCTCAACCACGGAGGAAGTGCTTCCTACTGAAACATCACACATTACTCCCTGGTGGATATACCAGCTTCTATGTGATGTAATAGTCCGCGTTCTCAGTTTTCAGTTCTAACAGGACACACTGGCACAAAATTGAAACCTACGCACACACAGAAGGATTCTGCACCAAAAACACGGCATAAAGACAAGTTTGCTCCCTAACGAAAGCTCTGAGAGTCCAACTCACCACAGACGATTTCCAGCTCATCACTGCCATCACCACAGTCATTATTGTTGTCACACTTCCATTGCTCTGAGATGCAGTGCCCATTGAGGCAGGTGAACTTGGAGCTATCACATCGTGTCCCATTGTCCACAATGCAGTACTTTTTGTTGTTGGCCAGATACCAGCGGCCCTCATGAGGACACTGGCACTCGGCACCATTTGGACCTGAAAAAAAGTTTCCGAATAAGCAAAGGATTTGCTTATTTTCCCCTCCAGAATAGCAGTGGCAATATTTCTATATTAAATGTGCTACAAGACAAGCCATAGAAACTCTTCCCATCAACTCTCAACTATATTCTGAGTCCTTTTTCCATGAAGAACAACCACCAATTCTAATAAATACAGCTAATTCACCTTAATCTTTAAACAATTAGCTCTTGCCTGCACTGACACAATAGAAATCATTCTCCCTTCTCAGCAAAATCTATACAGCAATAGTACCAAAAGATGCATCTTTCTATGAACCTGTTGCTATCTATAAAACACACTATGAAACACATAATATCACACTATAAAATATCAAACTATAATAGTACCTCCTACGTGGAAGAAGTAAATCCTTTCATAAGGGAGGTAAGCTCAGTAATATAATTTATTTTTTTTATAAAAGTTTGTTAAGTTTATTCATTTTGAGAGAGAGAGAGAGAGAGAGCACAAGTGGGGAAGGGAAATAGAGAGAGGAACCCAAGCAGACTCTGCACTGTAAGCACAGAGCCCTATGTAGGCTTGGAACTCACAAACAGTGAGATCATGACCTGAGCCGAAGTAAGACAGGCGCCCCTCATTCATGGAATTTCTATTTAATTCATGAAGTTTGGCGGCCAAAGACTCCATGTTTCTACTTCCATCAACCTTGAGTTAAAATTGCCTTTTTTTTTAAATTTTTTTTTTCAACGTTTTTTATTTATTTTTGGGACAGAGAGAGACAGAGCATGAACGGGGGAGGGGCAGAGAGAGAGGGAGACACAGAATCGGAAACAGGCTCCAGGCTCCGAGCCATCAGCCCAGAGCCTGACGCGGGGCTCAAACTCACGGACCGTGAGATCGTGACCTGGCTGAAGTCGGACGCTTAACCGACTGCGCCACCCAGGCGCCCCAAAATTGCCTTTTTTAAGAGGGCTCCATTTCAAATAGAACCTATCAAAGTCTTCCTCTAAACATACAAACCCCTAAATCTATTTTATGAATTACCCTGAAATTAAGGAGAATTTTGATTTTCACCTCTTAGAGTTGAGTATCACTCAGCCTTCCCTACCAGTCATCAGCACTATTACACTACATGATTCGATCTTCATGGGCAATGCCTTACCTGGTGCACAAATATGGCTGCAGCCTCCATTAAACTCACTGCAAGGATTGCTACACTGCTGTTGGTTCTTCACAATAACGCGAATACCATTAGGCCGGAAGGGAAAACTCATGGTCATTGCCATCTGACCTGACCCATCATATTTGTTAGCTCGGTAAATTTTTTTTGTGTTCCAGTCAGTCCAATAAATGTACTGGCCATAGAGAGTCAAGCTAAAAGGATGAAAGGCTCTGTTGACAATGACCTCACGCTGTGTGCCCGTCAGAGTACTGCGCTCAATCTTCTGCCTAAAATAAAGCAAGAAACATGTTGCAATCCAGAAATAAGAAGTTCCTCAAATGGCAACCCAATGCTAACCATTCCAACCATTCCTTTACACAAGCCCCCAACTTTCTTTTCAAGGGTAGTATAAGGCAGGAAAAAAAGTTTCATCCAATGATGGAAGGTCTTGGTTTGCTTATGAAACAAGGGCCTGATCTCCAAACATTAATATAGCCTATAAGTAAGCCTACACAGGGAACCAGGCTGAAATTAGGAACAGGAGAATATTATGAAATAATACATGCAAAGCACGGAATTCAATGTTTAGTATATATTTAGTCCATATGTTTAGACATATTAGTCACTCAATGAAATGTGAATTACTTATTCGTTCCTACTCCCTTAATGACAGGTTTCAAACTGACATGTACCTAGTCCTTTGAGGTATTTACCTAAAATGATCCAAACTTAGACACTTAAACATCACTGCTTGCTTCAAATGAGAAGATAAAGAAAAGATGAGATTGTTAGGTGCTAGTGTCACAAGACCAAAATCTTAAGAAAATAAGCAAAATAAGTTAAGATTTCTGACACGGAAACACCAGCAATAATAAATGAAATCATCTCATTTTTTTCAGCTGTACCATTAAGATGACTGGAATGTAATTTCAGGGCTACTTAAATAAGTTACATATAAAATTAGAATTGACCAAGGTTTATAAGAAAACATTGCAAAATTGGCTGAGAAAAACCTATCTGAGAAGATGACCAATAGTCAAAGACTAAAGGAAAATGTTTTTAACAAGATATGGAAGACTAAAGCCTAGAGGAAACTTAATATCAACGTGCATTTAAAAGTCATTCATATTTTATAATAGTTACATGGGGCCTGGAGATTATAAATTGAGTGATTATATTTGGAATTATAATTGAAATTAACTCATCTTGTAATGTGTCTTTAGATGCTTTCTAGTTCATAATTATTCAATCTCATGATAGACCAATTTTCACAGGTACATTCATCAAGCTGAGACATAGTTCATAAAACTGTGACTCTACATTTTGGCCATGTCTATTTGGCATATTATATTTTCATCATATTATGCAAATCCCTCCTTTAGAAGTAGAAACAAGAAGTCTTATCAACACGCACAAGAATAATGAAAGACACATACAGACTGGCATCTGCCCAGTAGAGAAGGTCATTCTCGTAGTCCAGAGTGAGCCCATTGGGCCAGACCAGGCTGCTGTTCACAATAGGTACCCGGAAATTTCCTCCCAGTGTGGCTCTCTCAATTTTGGCATTGGTACCCCAGTCAGTCCAGTACATGTACCTAGTCATCCAAAAGGAGTCATAATTAATTCACCACAAGGAAGCTCACAATAATTAAAAAGGTTAAAAGAATGGCGGTCTTCTTTACCTGCAAATTTGACATTAATATGGCAAATGAAACCCACTCCATTCTCACCCACACAACTTGCCTAAAAGGGCTTTACTGAGTCAGAACATTGATTCCTGATGAGCGGCCAGCCTTTCCAGCATCAACAGGAGTTACTTCCTAGTCAAAATCATTCATGCTTTTTCACACTTGAATATACAGCTATAGAGTTTCAAGCCAATAAAATGTTGGCTGTCTAGGAACATAATATAATTTCAGGCCCCACTCCCTCCAGAAATAAACATACAGAAATATGATAAACGAGACCATAGCATACCCTCGACAAGGATCTAAAACAATTGCTCTTGGCTTTGAAACGTGGGCTATCACAGTGCGCTTAGACCCATCCTCGGCCATTGAGTTAATTGTCTCATTGGTGTAGTCACTGTAATATATTCTTCTATTGATCCAGTCAAAGGCAATGCCATCAGGATTCCCTCTACCTGGACATATACCAATAAACACACACAAAGGTATTAGAATCTCAAAAAGCATTTTAGAACCTCTAGGTCATCCACATGTGTTGATTACACTGTGTCAATTTCCAATATAAGCTGCTCCTGAAGTGCTCTTACCTGAAATAATGGCAGTAGAAGACCTGGTCCCTGAATTTAGATTGACATATGAAATCTGACCGTTTCCAGATCCTAAAGATTGTGTGAAGTAGATTCTGTTACTTATGTCATCATAGGCCAGGTCTACAGCAACTCTTTCCACACTTATTGGTTGGAAAGGTGGGCTATGATCCTCAGGGTCCAAGTGTAAGCTTCTCAAGGTATTTTCCAAGGCAAAGATGAGGAAATTTTCTGTTGGAATGGCACAGCTCTTGCCATCACCTTCTAGGGTTCCAAACGCACAGCCACATTTAGGGGTGTCCAATCCAGGGAGAGCAAAGCAGAAATGGGTGCATCCACCATTATTTTCCAAGCAAGGGTTGTGGTTGACCTCAGCTGGTGACTGGGGCTGAACACTCTGGTCAAAAATGGTTACATCTCTTAGCCAATTGATATTGTCCCTTATCACTGTTGGTGATTCATTGCTGTTTGGTTCCTTGCTAGCTTGGAAGATTTTTTTTAAATTTCTGTCTACCCATATGATAGAATTTCCAAAAACAGTGATGGCATAAGGAGTTGGATAACGACTGCCATAACGAATCACTTCAGACACCCCTGCCTCAATACCAATCCTTGCAATTATATCTAAAGAATCATCAACCCAATAAACATAGCGATTGCTATGGTCTACTGCCAACCCCCGTGGTGTGACAATGCCTTCTGATACAAGCACAGTTTGATTAGTGCAATCAAGAAAAGAACGTTCAATCTTTGGGCTTTGCCCATAGTCAGCCCAGAAGAGATATCTGTTCTTGGGGTCTACAACAATATCTCTGGGTCTATCCACTGTGGCTTTAAGGAGAATACGGCGGTAGGTGGTGTTGATCCGCAGAACTTCTATCAGTGTTTCAGACACGAAAGCATTGGTGAAATAAAGGTTTCCTGCAGGAAAATGAAAGAGCATGCTGGTAAGTGCAAAACCAAGATGGAAAAAGAGGGTACCTTTCAAATTCAGAACAAACTATATACGGTTGAGGTTTGGATCAGTAAATGTTATCTTTTCCAAGATAATAACTATTTATTAAAGAAATTGTTTCTTCAAATTTAAAGAGACAGTGCCTACCTTCAGCTTCTAAAGCAGATTGGAATTTATAGCAAATGTGATAACCCACTTTCTACTGAAAAATATATTTTTCAGAACGTGCAACTGAATGTTTAACACCTAAATCTCCAAAGACTCTAATACATATTATCATGACATATCTTCTACTCCCAACATGAGGAAAGGAGTAAAGAGGGAAAGCCAGCAGTTTCTGACATTATCAATGTCATCAAGTGCTCTTTGTGCTTAGAATTAACATGAGTTAATAGTATACTCTAACCAGTGTAGCAGTTTTCATCACATGGACCTTCTACAGCCATCAAAACAAAAACCCATTTGTCTTTTGACATTACAAAACAATGTAAATGCTAGAAAGAAACAATGCTGTGGGGGGGCGCCTGGGTGGCTCAATCAGTTGGGGGATCTGACTTCAGCTCAGGTCATGATCTCACGGTTCATGGTTCAAGCCCCATGTCGGGCTCTCTGCTGACAGCTCAGAGCCTGGAGCTTGCTTCAGACTCTGTGTCTCCCTCTCTCTCTGCCCCTCCCCTGCTCATGCTCTGTCTCTCTGTCTCTGTTTCTCTCTCTCAAAAATAAAAATTGAAAAATAAATTAAAGAAAAAAAAACCCCACAATGGTGTGAAGGCAGTATGAGTAGATACTGATCCCATATTGATTCCATGTAGTCAAAAGCCTATTGTTGAACTGTCAATTCTGCTACCAAGGAACATCTATTTTGTTCCTAGGTCTGAATCAAAATTGCTCGGGAGAAATCAGGCCAATATGCAATATGTTACTGATCTACTCTGTGTATGTTTAAATCCTTCAATCCAGGCTTGGCAAATTTTTTCCAAAAAGTGCCAGGTAGTAAATATTTCAGGCATTATAGAGCACATGGTTTCTTTCACAAGTACTCAGGTCTGCCACTGTAAACACAAAAAGCAGCCATAGATAATACATTAGCAAATAGGCACAGTTGTGTCTCAGTAAAACTTTACTTACAAAAACAGGCATAATCAAAAGGTACAAATTTCCAGTTATAAAAAAATAAGTACTAAGGATGTACAACATAATAACTATAGTCAACACTGCTGTATGGTATATATTAAAGTATTTAAGAGAGTAAATCCTAAGAGTTCTCATTACAAGAAGAAATATTTTTTTCTTCTTTCCTTTTTACTGTATCTATATGAGATGATGGATGTTAGCTGCACCTATTGTGAATTATTGTGCACAATATGTGAAAATCAAACTATCATGCTTTATGCCTTAACCTTATACAGTGATGTATATCAATTATTTCTGAATAAAACTGTGGAACTAAAAACAGCCAGTGGGCTGCATTTGGCCCATCGGCCATAGACTGTTGACGCTATACTCTCAAAAGTAATATAGGAATTTGTAATCAGAAATGGGATTTAGGAACCCAATCAAACCCTTATCTAACCATACTATGATATTTACTATTTACAATAAACTCTTATTAGAGTACTTAGATTTTCATAATATATTTTAATATTTTTAAGTGCTGTCTACTTACCCAACTTGATTAACACACAATGATACCAATTTTTTATAGAATAGGATCATATTCTAAAAATTATAATACATTTAATACATTTGTTTCTCAGCATATCATTAAACAAAAATTAATTTAAAATTTAATTTAAAAGTAAGTACATGATGCCTGAAACTAATATTACACTGTGTGTTAACTAACTGGAATTTAAATAAAAACTTTAAAAAATAATAAAATAAAAAACAGCAGGTGATTTTGCTATATGCAAGAGTGGGAAAATGTCAAGTCACATGTGAGGATAGTTACCAACCAATTCAATGTCAGCATATCAAAGGAGAGACAAGGGTTATGATCAGGCAGGGGTTGAAGAGAGCTTCAACAATGGCTAACGAGGGAATAAGTCAGTGATGAGGAGTCCTGTTACCACCTGGAGATCCTATTTACATTCTTAGAGTTGTTTAGAATATTAATAAATGTATGTTATGTATTTCATTATAAAAAATAAAATAAATTTCAATAAAATTAAAACAGAGAAAGTGCCTAATAATCAAAGGGTTTTAACACATTAATAAGAGGAAACAATTAAGAATTTGTCAGTTAAAATTGCTCAGCTTTGGGGCGCATGGGTGCCTAAGTCAGTTAAGCATCTGACTTCAGCTCAGGTCATGATCTCGAGGTTTGTGGGTTCGAGCTCAGAGCCTGGAGCCTGCTTTGGATTCTGTGTCTCCCTCTCTCTCTGCCCCTCTCCCACTCGTGCTCCCTCTCTCTCTCTCTCTCTCTCTCTCTCTCTCTCAAAAATAAATAAACATTAAAAAAAATTTCTTTAATAAAATTGTTCAGCTTTGAAATAAATTATTGTCATTTTATGGTTCACATAGTTTAATATCCTTATTTAATACCCTAAATTTTAATTTATATATTTCTAATTTAGAAATTAGGTGCTAATCTAAGTGTGAAAAAAAATCAACATAATTTTTCTAATCATTTTGCCTACAGTTCTGATGATGTTGATAATAGAAGAAAATGCATTAGCTGTTATGAATTTGTCCACGGAAGTACCTTATAATTAACTTAATAAAAGTATAGCTTAGTCTAAAAGCATAATTCAATTTATCTTAAATAATACTAATAATTCTCTAGAAAAATATTTTTGTAGTGCATATGGTGTCAGATTAAACTTTCTGGCATAAAACAAGACGATAGAGATGCAAACACAAAAAGAGACTTCTCAATAAAATCACTATATGGCTTACCTACCTGCTACCCAATCCACTGCAATACCCCGAACTCCATTTTCTCCTATTCCTTGTGTAACAATGTTTGTAAAAGAAGACCCATCAGGTCTGATTCTACGGATTGCATTATAAGATGTCACAGAACTGCTAAAATCACACCAATAAATAAAGCCAGAGAATACATCAACATCCACATGCAGTGCATTTCGTCCTGAAACATTTAAGAAAAGATCATTAAACAGTACTCTGGATCGAACTAGAACTTTAAAATGCTTGCCCTCCTTCTCACACCATCATTTCCAACCCCCTTCTCTGACTGTGCCCCCCACTGCAAAATAAAACTGTTTCCCAGTTGCAATGAGCACACCTACCACCCAGATCGTGGTTTCTAAAAACCATCTCCCACGATAAGAAACACTGGCTTCCGGGAGAAACAGCTGATTATAAGTTTGGGAATGGAAGGTTATAAGATAAGCCTAGAACACCTTCTTATACACAGAAGCAAGGAAGCACTCAAACACTAATGAGATCATGACATCATACAGGTAGCCATTTTAAGAGGTTTTACCTGGCCACAATGAATTCAACAGAGCATCAAGAGTAATTGTGGTAAACATTTATAATATATTGAATTGAAAAAAAAATAAAGTAAAAACTTGAGTCCATGATTACATTCTATACCTGAAACTAGTAACACTAAATGTATGTGCAGGTGTACATACACACACAGACTGAGAGTTCAAATGTGCTGAAATATTGACAATTTTTGTATCCAGGTGAAGGGTATAAGGATGTTCACTGTACCTTTCTTTCAACTTTCCTGTGTTTGAAAATTTTCAAAATAAAAGTTATGAGAAAAATTAATTGATTTTATATTATCTTTAGAAGATGGTAACTTAGATCCATAACTTTTTAGATATGAGTAAACAGTGCTCGCTTCGGCAGCACATATACTCCCTGACTTCTTACACTATATACTCTGCCACCTCTTCTGACCATCCACCCCTCCATTCCCTTCACTCTTTTTCTTCCCTTTCTATCTTTTATTTCTATCATTATCCTGTGGCACACTCCTTATGATGCGAGTAGACATTTAGTTCCCCCTGTGGTAACACACACCTAGAAATCTCTTGATTCATCTAGAAAGCAAGTGATTATTTTCTATGTTCACTGTATATAAGCATAAAGCAAAAATACAGTTACTAAGGAGATACTAATGCTGTCAACTTATTTCAACTCCTCAAACAGATATTAACAAATCAGATTATGGACTACTTCATTACTATTCTAAGTAGCATAATCTTGACCCTAAATCTCCATTAACTGTTCTTCTAAACACCAACTCTGATTACTTCTTGCAATCTCATGCTACATTCTATCTTTCTCTAGTCCTGTCATTCTCAGTGTGGTCCATGGACCAGTGACATCAGATGACCTGGGAACTTGTTAGGAATGTAGATTCTCTGGCCCTACCCCAACTTACTAAATGCGATAGTCTGGAGATGGGGTCCAGACCTGGTTTTAACAAGCTCTCCAATTCTGATGCACACTAATGTCTGAGAACTATTCAAGGCAGAGCCAGTTTATTTCAGGAGAGAACCTCATTACATGCTGGATCCAAACGTGAAGAAATGCTTTATGGCACCAAGAATTCAACATGGCACAAGACAGAGTGAAATCTTACTTATATTGGAGTTGGCATACCTTGGCCTGCCACTGGCACCATGGCTTCTGAATGATCCGAAAATTGCAAGCTAAAGCCTCTGATTGTCGACAGCATTGAAACAACAAGGAAAGAACTATATGGAGAGCAGGTCCGATTATCAGGATTGAGTTTCATTCCACTGGCACAGGCACATGAGAACAATCCTCCCGGTATAGGCAGGCAAATCTGCTGACAGGCATTCACATTGTTGCTACAGCCATTGAAGGATGTGCCTAAATGAAATCAAAATTAGTTTGTAACTTTTGACCTCACATATTTGCCACTCCATCTCAAATACTTTATACTGGGTCATCAAATAATTAATAATAAATAATAAATAATTAATCAATAACACAATACCTGGGTTAACAACATAAAAACAGCATTGAATCAACTGCAGCTTATACAACTAACACATAAAGGTACCACAACCATTATTTAATAGAGATTAGAGGATCAATGGTTTTTCTTCCACAAATCATATAGGAATTAGAAGAATTAGAGAGGTCAGTATGCAAATTCTAATTTTCTTCACCCTTTCGACCTATGTACTGGCATTTAAAATTACATCCGTTTAATTATATGATCAACAATGTGATCGGCATTTGATTTAGAATATATTAAATAATAACATTTAAAGGTTTTTTCCCATGCAATAAAAACAAATGCCAAGTAGCAAACCTAGGTTATAGACAGCAAACAAACCATTTAGTAAACTTCAGTTACAGACTAAAAGCTGTAAAATATGTCAAAATGTTAAAAAATCACCTCTAGATCATACTGCTATTCTAAGGGGAAAATCAAAAACTACATTATCTATGAAAAAATGTTGAAATCAGAAAGTATTCCTTTTAAGATTAAAAATTCTATCCTGTTAACATTTTCCTAGCAGGTATCCAACAAATATTTACTGACCACCTTCAATGTGCCAGCAACTTGTCTAGTTACTGTATATAGAGCAAGAAACAGGATAGACAAAATGCCTGTCCTTAGGGAGGTTACATTCTTTTACATTTTTTTTTTTAATGTGCATTTATTTTTGCGAGAGGGAGACAGAGTGTGAGGGGGCGAGGGGCAGAGACAGAAGGGGACACAGAATCGGAAGCAGGCTCCAGGCTCTGAGCTGTCAGCACACAGCCGGATGCAGGGCTCAAACTCATGATCACCACCTCAGCCCAAGTCAATGCCCACCGACTGAGCCACCCAGAAGCCCCGGGAGGTTATATTCTAATGAGAAACAGAGACAACAAACATAGATAATATGTCAGGGACTGCTATGAAGCAAAAGCAAAGTAAGGAGTGATGAAGAAGGAATGGGAATAAGCTTATTCTGAAATCAACCTGGCTTTCCAAATGCCAGATTAGTCTTCGACATTTAGCCAAGTTTATGAGAGGGTTATCATTTTTTAAATATTTGAGGTAATTTCAACCTACATGCATGTGTACATATACAGGTCTGTGTGTGGGCCGTATTTTTATATGTAAGTGTGTAGATGTGTGGAATATGCATTATACATTTGTGAATATGTAGGTTTCAGTGACAAATACTTACCGTGTCTGTGATAAACTCGGAGACCCCTCAAATTTGGAATATTCTCTCTCAAGACTACTTTGTTGTCCCCAGTGGCCTTGTCAACTCTTTCAATGACCTCATAGTGTTCATCAGTGTAATAAAGGTAAGAATCATAGACAGCAATTCCCCAGGGGTGGGAAAGATGGTTTACCAGGATCATTCGATTTGTACCATCCACGTTTCCTCTTTCAATCTAAAAAGATCAGAATTGTTGTCATTGACTGATTCATGGTGAAATGAGAGAAAAAACTAACATTCTCGTAATAATAATACCTCACATCAATATAGCACTCTATCCTTTACAGAGATTTTTCCTATTTGTTTTCTCATGTGGTATTCACAATTACAAGGAGCAATAGATCAAGCAAATGTCATTATGCCTATTTCACTGATGATGAAGTTGGAGCTCAAGTAAGTCCAACAACTTTGTCAAATGGCACGGTGAAGGAAAGGGAAATAAACCTCTTTAGGCCCTGCATGTGATATTCCGGATAAGGATACACATTCAATATCTAACCGTAGACCATTACCCAGGAGTTGACTGACCCTGCATTTAACATTTTCACCAACAATTTCTGCAATGGGAACAGAAAATATGCTCCACTCAATGACAAGATAACGAGACTTGAATGGGGCAAAGGGTAATGCTGTTATATTAGAAGAGCTAACAAGTCTTAGTGAAAATGACTCTGGAAAACTGGAAAAGAGCTCACAAAAATGAAGTTCCTAATGAGAAATGACAAGTTGTCTGCTTTTGGAAGAAAAATAAAATGTGGACATAACTGGTTTGATTTCATTCCAGAAACTTGTCTCAAGTGCCTCTTCTGTGCCAGGATATGAGCTGAGTTCTGGCAAGAGAGACAAATGAGGTTTGGCTCACTGCCTTGCTTGACAGGGAACCCAGCAGTTACAAGAGCAGGTTATGCCCTAGAAACTGACAGAAGTTTCAGAAAGCTAGAGCACAGGGAAGATACGCTTAGAGGGGAGCTTTGAAGGGGTGACCAGGACCAGATTAGCTGACCATGCTCAGCTGAAGTGTTTGGAGCTACTCCTATAGACTGAGCAGTGATCAAACCTATTTTGTGGTTTTATGAAGGTAACAGGCCTCCATCATGAAAGCAAGGTTTATTAATGACAGCCGTCATCCACTCAAGGCTAGAGAGAAGAGGCTCAGTATGGTAGAAGTGGCAGAAAAGGGCAGAACATGAGAAAAGAGGCAGAGGACAATTTGTCAGGATTTTGTAATGGCTAAATAAGGACACAATTATTCGAGTGAGGGGAAACATGAGGGTTCTGACCTGGGAGAAAAGATGGAGAGTCACACAAATAACAAGCTCACACAGTCAGGAGTGCAGAGCAGATGAAAAAGGGAGAAAGGTGGTGGGCACTGTCTGGAACAGGCTAAGTTGTTCCAGAAATCATGAGATGGGACAAGAGCTCCCTCATCATTGCACATGGGCATCAAAGTCTGTTAAGTGCTTTTAAAGCATCACTGCTCCTTTTTAATCCTCAAAGTTTATCACCATGATAAATACATACTAGGAATGAAATTAGCACTTGTTGAACTGATAATGAACTGAAAACCAAACCTACTGCACAATATTATGGTGAACACCAACATCAAAACCAGATCTGAAGTCACTACTATTTAGAAGGCAAGGAAGAGACTTAACGCACATTCGATTCCATATCCATAGCAATATTTTAACTGATCAAGTTATTATTGAGCACCTTCTATGTGCCTTGTCCCAGCTCAATTGCATAAGCACAACAGTGATGATCAAATACTATGTCTGTGAATGAATGAAATTATATAGTTTCTGCTTCTTATTGCAGAATATAAAATTACCTCTATAGGGGAGTTTTCATATATGTGCCAACCATATCAAAACACTAGAAAATAACATGTAGCTAAGAGGGGATGCTGTGCACAGGAACTTGGTATGTACATTTTTTTTCCCCTTCAGTCTCTACAATTGGAGAGCCTAGAGAACTTTCAAAGAAAAGCACTGAAATCACTAAAACATGAAAGAAATGGCTCTTACAAGTCAAGTAAGAAATGTGAAATGGAAATATTTGATCTTGAAAAAAAAACAAAGGATGATGAAAATGGCAAGGAACATTATTCTATAAAGAACTGTGCACATACTAGAAAATATTGGACTAGAAAATATTCAACTACGGCAATATCTGCTCTAGGGAAAAAAGTTATTGGGAGAAAGGATAATACAACACTGGTCCACGTGGCCAAGTGAGATTGTTTAGGAAACACAGCCACACAAGGAACAATCATTATCAGCTATACACGCTCAGCAATAAAGACCAGTAGGGTGTGCATACCACTCCCGTGCTGGTGACAGCCCAGTAGAGTTTCTGCTCCTCAATATCAAGGGTGATAAACTCCAGGTGTTCAAGGTTCCCAGTGAAGAGAACTTTTGGAAATGTGCCATCCATGTTAGCACTTGCAATCTTGGCAGGAACACCACTGTCCGTTCCTTGGTCCGACCAGTACAGTTTCCTACAACCATGAAAGAACACCAGCATTTAATAAAACAATTTCATTGAATATTTAAGAGAATTGCCCTCGAGATGTGCTCAAGTCAATGGAGGAAGTCTAAATCATTAATATCTTGTGACATACAATGTGGAAGAGTACATAACCAGTGTTCTATCAATGTCTGTATTTTTCCTAGTTATTATTGGGGTAGGATGCTAGCACCCTGCATTGAAAATATTTTACCATGGTCAGACAATTTGGAAGCTTATGACTGACTAAGAAATTGCCTACATCAATGGTCAATCCTTTTCAAAGAATCACGCACTGTGCAGTGCCCTGGGAAGGACAAAGCTGATGTAAAAGTTGGCAAGTACCTCCCTGCTCGACTCTCAGGCCTGTTATTTAATTCTTCTCTAAATCATCATCTACACAAGACCAGCTACTTTCTGTTCTGATTTCTGTGATGGAAAATGTAACATTACACACAAACCCTAATTGCCACACAGAATTGCCAAATCCATGATATATAAAATTTCATTAAAATATATAGGGTTGCTTTCTATTTCCACTGAGGACACACTGTCTAGATTTGAATCTCAGTTTCCACTCCTTTCTATCTCAGCTGCTTCCATAGCCTCATGAGACAATCCTCTTACACTCCCCACAAGTCTTCAAACCCCTTGATTCTGATCTTTATTTGCATACTTCTTGCATGCCCGTCCCATGCCCCTCATCTTCAAGTCTAAACTTCCTACTTGTAAGTTCTCAAACTCTGACATTCTCTGCCTCAACCAAACTCCAATCTCTTCCCTTCCCCCATTTTATTTCTTCTACTGAGCCTGTTCTTCAACCTTAAAACTTGCCTGAGCTTCCAAGCCTTCTGTCGCTCTCTGCCTGGACCTCATGCATAACCATTTTAGCAACATCCTTATTTATTCTCGTCATGTCCCATTGTGCCTACCTCACTAACAACTAGCCCTGAGTTTGTGTCATAATTTTCTTTCTTTTCTTAAATTCCAGGCTATCAAAAATTTGCTGGACAAAGTCACAAACTCTTGTGAATTCTGAGTTCCTTAAAAACTGAAGCTACCTTATCTTATCTGAGAACTCTCCTCCCTAGCTGAACACTTTCTCCTAATTGGTCTCCCTGCTCCTGGCCTCTTCCACTCTGATCCTGACCCATCCTTCAGAAATACAAATTTGATTTTATCATTTCCTTCCTCCAAATTCCCGACTCTTTATTTCTCAAAAGAAAGAAGTGCGATTCCTTAGCAAGAGGACATTAAAGTCCTTCCTTTGGCTTCCATCTTGTCAACTGTCACTAACCTCTAAGACTCTGGCTTCAGCCCTTTACACAATCATGCTAAATACTGTGATGCTTCTGCGCCTTCCTTGTTTGGCCTCAAGTAGCACCCCCCAGTTCCCAACCCATTCTCCACCCATGGGAAGCCTTCTCCTCCAAGTTCTATTTCAAATGTTATCTAGCTCCTTAAAGCTTTCCACATTCACTCAAAGTCAGAATGCATTGTTAATTGCTATAATTCCATTTTTAAATGTCTAAAATTCTTTCCTGGAATTAATTTTAAGTCCAGTGTTGCTAATTTAAAGAACATAGAACAAAACACATATTTACATCTTTCATGTTAGATGTAACTCAGAGGTATTCCTCTTTCTCACTGAGATCTGTATTTTTCAAAATGTTGGCATATGAAATCAGAAAAGGTCCTAAGTCTGAAATCTTCCATTTCATCAGGTCACAACATTAACAAGAATCGTGCTGCATAGAGCAGATTGTGTCATTTATGAACGCTCACCCATTAGCAGGATCAACAGTTATGCCAACTGGAATACCAACTCCAAGAACTGTCCCATCATTGGTAATCAGTGTTTTTCTGTATCTGACATCTCCCCGGAGTTTCAAAACCTATAGCATAAAGTCACTTATTAGAACTGAGTATCAAAACGGGAAACAAAGAAGGCTGAGGTGAAGGAGAACTTACACACACAACAAATTGAGATGAATGGGAGGGTTTGTATGAGATTCCAATAATCCCTAATTGCATTTCAGGGCTATGAGGAAATCCCCTCAATAGAAAATGAGTAAGAAAAGCAAAATCACCTCTCAAATTCCTATTTCAATTCACCTAATGTTTCAGGAGAGGACATTTATATGGATCAAAGAAGGATTCAAATGGGTGAACATACAAAATCACTGCCTAAGAGAAGCTACAAAAACGTCTTCAGAAAAAGATACAGGAAAACTCTGGAAGACAAATGAAAACCCCACAGCTCTCCTGCATCCCAGTGATGTGGCCAAGGCACCTGGTGGTCCTTCACTGAAAACACAGCTGACCAGACAGTCCAAATTTACTCAGAGTTAAAGTGAATTCTGTGCCACGTTAACAGCCTGAGTTAAAACAGAAGAGTTCAAATCCCTGCCCATCTAGATCTGACTGGGACAAGTAAATTCACCTGTTTGAACTTAGTTTCTTTATGAATAAGGTGCAGATGATAATGGCACATTGCACAAAGAGCTGTGAGATAATACATGTATAGCATTTAGCACAGTGCTCAGTACAAGTGTGTTTCCTATTTTGTTTATTCATCCATTTATTGAACACTTATTATGTAGCAGGCATTATACTAAACAGTATTGCACTGAATCCTCACGACTGTTCTGTGAGATAGATACCCATATTACAGATGATGAAAGAGGCCTATGGACATTTAGTGGCTTTCTCAAAGTTACCCATTTTTAATTATTATTGCTCTAATTGCTAATGTTAACAGAACTCTGAAACATCACAGAAAAATATGGATTACCAGACTAGAAGCAGTTTCTTATAGGAACAAGGCTATTCTAATATGTACTTAAGACAGTCTGAGAAGAGAAACAGCTAGTAAGAAATTAGAAAATGTATATTGATTTTTTGCACAAAGATTTTTCTATGAAGTTGCTTTTTAATGCAAATAGATTGTGTATCAGTGTTTATGTTGTTTTTGTTTTTGAGAGAGAGAGAGAGCACATGAGCAGGGGAGGGTCACGGGGAGAAAGAGAATCTTAAGCAGGCTCCACACCCAGGTTCAGTATCATGATCTGAGCTGAAATCAAGAGTCACTTAACTGACTGAGCCACCCACGGACCCCACAGTTTTTATGTTTTTATCTTTGCCCTCTCTCTGTCTCTCTCTCTATTTTTTTCCTCCCTCCCTCTCTTCCTACCTCACACACACACACACACACACACACACACACACACCCCTCTCTTTAATCCCTCACTCTCCTCTCTAAATTTTTCTCTTTCCTCTCTGGTGTCTTTTTTAAACTTGCCCCTTTCTGCCAAAATTTCACTCCTTTTCTTAAGGCTAAGGATCTCTTTGCTTCAAAGGAAAGTTCTTTTCCTTTTTGGGGGATACATCAAGTTCTCTCTCACACAACCATTCTGTAGACTTCTTTTCAGCTACAAAATTACATTTAGTGAACGGGCACACAGCTACCCCTAGTGGAAAGCATTTATTCAGTACTTCTCTTATTTTCAAATTTGAATCAAATAGGAGTAACTCTTACCCTGGAAGGATATTATTCGAGTAAACGGTAAGTGAACAGTATTTCTGTGCCCTTAAGCAATCTAACATTCACCTGAGTCACCACTGATATCACGAAAGGAGAAAAACAATTAAAGAAAACAACGCTAAAAGGACAATTTACCTTTAGATCATTATTCTCATGGGCCCTCTGTGGATATTCAAATATATTGATGATTTGAGGGAAAAAGGACTCTGTATTCACAGGATATCTTAGTTTCAAGACATACTTTTAGTTACTGAGATATAACCCCATTTTGCAGATATGGAAGCAGAGACTCAGAGAAGTTAAGCAATTTGTGCAATATCAAATACCCTTTGAGCAGAGAAAATACAGTGCGTTTTCAAGTCTCAGTCTTTATCAAGTGCTTTTCTCTGCCTGGGGTGCTTTTTCCCTACTTCTTCATTTGGCAGCAATAAATATTGGCCCTCTTTCAAGAAAGACACAGCTCACAAGTCACTGATTCTCCTGCCATTCTCCCTCTCCACGCTTTTACTTCTGCCCCTAGCCACAGAACAGTTCGTAGTCACTGCTCATATCACACTTAGCACAATGGAACAAAGCTATTTGTTTATATGTCTAGCTCTCAGAGCATGAACTACTTAAAAGCAGGAAAAAATATGTTATTCATCTTTGAATATCCAGGACTAACAATGGGACGGATTCATTTACTAGTATTTGTTCAATGAGTAAGTCAGACTCAAAGCAGGTCTTTTGACTCCAAAGCAAATTATCTTTCCTCTGTGCCTCACTGCATTGGGGCACAATTACTAACTTTATATGTTTATAGGTTTATATGATTAGGGTGAACTTACCAAGATACACATTTGCACACACACACTCACACAGTTATCCATCAGCAGGTGCCTTGTCATTGTACCTAATACTGATGGAGGAAACATGTCCCCTGCTTTTGGAAAACTATCAGTTTAAAAGGGAAGACCCCTGTTTACAAAACAAGACACCAAAAGACAGAGTCTGAACATGTTCATTGCCATTCAGAATGAAGACAGCTTTTTGTTAAGCAGACACTAGAGATGTGTTTGGAATTAAGGGTTTTAGGCAGTCAATTGTGCCAATGTTTTGATGGGAGAGTGATATTTTTAGTTGAGATCATGAAAAACTACCTTTTGTCACGGTCAAAGGGGGTTAAAGCAGACTGGATTGCTGGAGTTATCATTATAACAAGGCAAAGTCAGAACAGAACACTGCCTGGGAAGCAGGGCGGTGAAGCTGACTGCTTAAGCCAGTTTCTTAAATTATGTAAAATTCAGGAGCTTATCTAAATAACAAAGGGTTTGAACCAGATGAGCCTCCAAGGTTCCCCTCGTGTTAAGAGCTGATGATTCTACCTGGCTTGAGATAACTCAGAGGTTAGCATTTGTGCAAATTGCAAACTCCCCTCTAATTGTGTTGCTTGCCTTTGGGAACGTTGAGAGGACTAAAAGAGATCCTGTTTGTAGAAGACTTTGTAGACTGTAACCACTGTTCTGACCAATCTGCTCTAATTTCACCACTTGGCTGCTATGTGCCTTTCTCACCTTCAGCATTTCCCTTTCTGAATACCCCATAGAGAACCAACTTACTTACTGGCTGGCGCCTCACCCTGAACAGTGAACGGATCACTCTACACAGCCCTGCAGACTGCCCTTCTCACAAAACCCTCCCTTTGCTTTAGAAATTTTCACTTTCAAAATTATTATGAATTAATAACCTTGTCCCAGAATGGAACAAACCAATACTAGTTGAATTACCTCTGATTTACTCCATGCAATTGCATACCTGTGCCCCATCTAGAATTTCTTCTGGGAATTAGAGTAAAAAGAACACTTATCACACCGAGGAAAAGTATCAAAGGAATTAGAATCAAGTTTCTACTTTCTGTTGCACTGTTAGAAAAACTGCATTGGAGCCATAGAAAGATTTCCATCTTAGAACAGAAGTAACCTATAAATTTGGTTTGGGACTGAAACAGCATTACAGACTTGATGAGGAAAGATAGGGAAGAAAATCTCCTGCCTACTATATTCCTTCCATACCTAATGCTGAATTCCTTTTTTAAACTATTTTTATATATTTTTATAAATTATCTAAAATCCTTTTATATGAACAAGTTAGTATTGATGCTTAGGAAGAAAACAAAATAGGGCAGTAGAAAGTTCCAATAATTTATTTCTAAAGTGGTTTTACTCCATCGCTTCTAAGACTCTGATAGTTAATACCAATAGCTCCTCTCTTTTGCTTCTGCTTAAAAATAATTTCAAAATCAATGAAAGCATTTCCTGAGAATAGATTTTATATGCATCAAAAACCAGTGTTTGTGTAACTGGTATTATGGAATCATTACCTCAATTGACATTGTTCCAGGATTGGTGTAATATAAGTTTCTTGATATCCAATCTAAGGCCAGGCTCATGGAAGAACCCAACCTAGACAGAGAAACTAATACTGTCCTGTTGGTGCCATCTGTCTTCACTCTGTGAATTTCACCCTGGAAAGAAGGACAAGAAGAGGTGAGCTGGTTCAAAGGCCACAGCTTCCACGTGGAAGCACAGCCACTGCTGGCTGCTATGTTTCTTGAACACTCCTCACACTTGGAGGAAAGCCAAAGGTCCAGCGTCATTGGGTGGGCTCGCTGCGTATAATACTATAACACCAGCAACACTTCAAAAATAATGATTTTTTCAGTGTGTCAGAGGACTCTGCAAGGCTTATCATTCGGGTTGCTTCTGATATTGGCTACAGAGATTTATTTCCTAACTACCACAGGCCATAGTCATAAAAATAACCCATCAAAGGTGAAAATCAGGCGGCCAGAAGCATATTTTACATAGAGGTGACAAGCCTCAAACAGAAAGATCTTCCTCTCTTCTTTATTTGTAATCTCTTTGCCCCTTCCCCCTCCTCACAGCTTTCTCCTCTAAAGGGTGAACTCCAATAGAAAGGGAACTGAAGGAGGGCTCTTTTTATCCTGGGGGCAAAGATGCTGAGAAGATTCCAGCAGCCACATCAAATGCTCTCCTGGAATTCTTTCAGAGAACTATTGCTTTTTGTTTTGATTCATAATCATTTTTATATTCATCTAGTATCTTCTATTAGCTTAAAGCTCCTTAGGAGTAATCTTTGTTACTGATTCTTGGTGTGTATTCTCCAGTTGGGAGTGGCTAGTTTGGCGCAGTGCAAAAGTAGACACTTAATAATTGCTTGCTGAATGAATAAATAACATCCAATAGGTTAAATGTGCCTATTATCTGCTCTTTGCTCCAGGTCAGCCTCCTATTTACATCCTTCACTGATTCAAAAAAACTTAGTGGTAAATTAATTTATTTCTGGACCATTTCCCTTTTATCCACCCAGCAAAAGTTGGCTTATAAGAAGGCATTAGTGTAGGTAAGCTCTTTGAAACAAGTTATATACTTTGAATGTTATTCAAAACTTACTGGATTCTCAACCCAATAGATGAACTGCTCTGAGTCATCAAATTCAACATCATAACCGTTCATTATCCCTGCTATGGGAACCATAGCATCATTGCTCTTCACCTCAGGATTGAGGGAGATTCCAAAAATTATACTGTATCTCACAGTTATTAAGAAAGGTTGATCATCTGTGAAAATAGCAGATATCAGTCAAAATTATATCCTACTATTCCCAGACATTTAGAGTAATGGAAAGCAGTGGATTGTTACCATCTCATAGGATAAAACGCCATTGAAGCTTTGTAGCAAAAAATACCGTACTTGGTAGATATTTCATCAGACAATCCACGGCCTTTGATTGGGTTTCAGTGGGTTGCTAGGTCACCAAACCTCCAACCCTACATGCAACACTTCTGGATTTTCCCAACGTAGATCAGTATTTACCTTGCTCTTCATGAATTCCTTACTTGCATGGATAAAGCATCCATGTGTGTTCAGCATCACATTCTACACATAGAGAAACCTCACTAATACCGAATTTAAAAAGTGAAAGAAAACATATAGACTATTCAATTTGTCTTAAGTGTGCTCAAAAAATAAAAACACTACCACGTGTGGCTTGGTGTTTATTAGATATTTTAATTACTAAATGAAATCCAATTTATAATCTCCCCAATTGCTGTTGCCCAATGGCTGTCTTTCACACTAGATTCTAACTCCCAAAAGGTAGTGACTATGTCTGATTTACTCACTATTATGTCCCCAGAACCTCGCATGTAATCGTTGCCAAATAAATATTTGCTAACTAAATGAATGACCACATAAATGAATAAATGGATGGATGCATAAGTGGAAGTGTAAATAGTGTCTTCTAAAGTTCTCAAAAGTATCTGTATTTTGCAACTTTAAACATCCTCAAAATATCTTATTCAAACTAGCAATTCACTTAACCTCCTTAATAGATAAAAGGTCCTTTTTCTTTTCTTTTTCTTGCTTTTTTTTTCTAAGCAGGTCCCAAGGTTTATTTCAAGACAAAACCAACCACTGTGTAAACAGAATGCTTGCAGTAGAAACACCACACATCTTCAGCCCATAGGAAAGCACAAAGTCATATTAGAAGTTGTTTGGTGAGCCTCAAATATGGACTCTGGCCACTCAGGTTTGATAGACTGATGTCTTCTCTCAGATTGGAAACTTGCTGGCTAGGGACCAGAACTGATGACCAAGATTCCTCATCCCTTCCCAGTGCCAAAGACATGGATACACCCTGGCCATCTGTCTCTTCTTCTCTGGTCTAAAGGTCCTTTTTCAAAGATAATCTTTATCCTAGCTGTAGATGCTTTATCAAAAAAAAAAAAAAAAAAAAAAAAAGTCCAAAATGATGAAAGTCAAGAGTGACGTATTTAAATTCTCTCAGAAAAGCAAAACTGGGGGGCACCTGGGTGGCTCAGTCAGTTAGGCGTCTGGCTTTGGCTCAGGTCACGATCTCATGGTTTGTGAGTTCGAGCCCCGCATCGGGCTCTGTGCTGACAGCTCAGAGTCTGGAGCCTGCTTCAGATTCTGTGTCTCCCTCTCTCTCTGCCCCTCCCCCGCTCACACTGTGTGTGTGTCTCTCTCTCTCTCTCTCAAAAACAAATAAACGTTAAAAAAATTTTTTTTAAATAAAAGGAAAACTGGAGTGTGAGTTTCATGTTATGAAGACATGTATATGACATATACCACATATTAAGCAAAATATAAAATGATTAATCATTGCATAATTTTCATCTGCTAAAAATGATGCTTTCATTATTTTGATAATCTGGAAAATTTTCCATCCTCAATGTGATTTTAAGTTTATTCTGAGAGAGAGACAGAGCAAGAGTGGGGGAGGGCAGAGAGAGAGGGAGAGAGAGGATCCCAAGCAGGCTCCTTGCTGTCGGCACTGAGGGCTCAGTCTCACGAACCGGGAGATCATGACCTGAGACAAAACTCAGTCAGATGCCCAACCAACTGAGCCACCCAGGTACCCCTGGCTCTTAACTTATTTTAACATCTCATTAGCTTTTCCTTTTTCCTGGCATTTCAGTTACTAAAAATTACTTAGCATTTATAAACCTGGAATAAATTTAAAGTAAATACTGCAACTATTAATGTTTATATTTTACAAAGTCCTACAATATATAGCATTTCGTCTTTCCATTAAACCTGTGAAGTTGTTTTCAGCTGAGGCCAATGAAACTTGCAGGGGCTAGTGAGAGTGTAGGTTCACAAGCCCATTCTCTCTTAACTGCTCCACGTTGCCTCTCTTCTGAACAAATGAAAGAGCCATAATAATCGCCCCTATTTATTGAGAATATGGGCCATATAGTATGCACCAGATATTATTTCACTTAATTTATCTCCCAGAAGCCTCCAAACCCTGTTTGTTAGAGTGTTACCAACCCCAACCACACCCAACTTTCAAATGAGGCACAAAGAAATTAAACAATTGTCAGGTCCTCAGACTCCAAAACTTATGTTCTTAATCACAAAAAGTGCAGACTGGGTACTAGTTATTGAATATCAATTTACCACTCAATTCATTTAATTTAACATGCAGTAATAAAATGTGTAAGCTATATTGGGGGTTTATATGTACCTTGAAATTATATTGAGATATTTAATTATTTATTGATTATATGTTGTAAGTGTTCATTGGTTCAGTAAAAACAAGAAGTATTCCCCAATTTCACAGTAGAGATTATAAATTCTACTTACTCAAAACTGAATACTGCTCTTTTTAATGTGTAATTTTCATTTTGCTTAATTGGAGGAATTCTCAACCAAAGCACCTAAAGAACTGCATTTCTCATCCATCGAACATGGGCTTTCTTGATTCTTCCCAGAAGCACTCCTCTCAAGCCCTACCCAGCTCTACTCCTTTGGCCACTATTCCTTTGTCAGGCTAAGTCTCAGGCTCTTGATCTGATCGCTGCTGGCATATTTGAGAAAATATATATACCACTTACCACTAGTGAACATTTATGGGCAATGAACCAGAGGGTGGGAGTCATTTAGTGCTGCACTGGCAGAAAGTGTGAGAGCCAAGGCGAAGGATGATACCAGAGAGAGTGCATGAAAAGTGTTCTGTGGGAAAGATAAAACGAGTGATTTGATGACACAATACAGCCATAAGGGAATAAATAGGCGGAAAACACAGGAATGAAGAAGGAGCAAGAAAGAATATCGGAGGGCTTTGTCATTCACTGAACATTTACTGAGTGCTACTGTGTGCAACGAGCAAATATCAATGAATCAGGTGGAGGCTTAACCATCAAGGAACTTGAGTCTACAGAACTAGGCAAAGTATATGGATTCTGGATCATAATGGCCATGAAGGAATATGCACAAAAGTACCTGGGGTGGGATAGGAAGGAGTTCAGAAGGAGGTGATATTTAAGTTATCCTACCACAGTATGTCTTTTGAAATTAAAAATCATTACTTCATTTTTATTCTTTATGTCATGATCCCATAAAGATTAGCACTAGCAGGGCAAGAAGTAAAGAGGAAGCAGTTGGTAATGGGAAATTTATGTTGTAATTGAACAGCAATGTTTACTACTTCCTAGCTAAGTTCCCCTTAACTCAGACGTTGCACTAAATGATCAGCACCTCAACGTTTCTAACAGTGTGTGCAAGGAGTGTTTTCTTCTTATGTTGCACATAATCACTGAGACAATTGTCTTGTGTCTCGCTCACACGGAGTCGGAAACTCATTTTGGATTGGAGGTTGTTTATTGTAGAGGATGCTGGGCGATGTTTTGGTTTGCTTTTGTTGTTTATTTGGTTTTGGCATTGTGGAGAACATATTTTTGAAAGAATAAAAAGCTATTTTATGCAGAGAAAGTTCTTGGCTTAAAATTTTATGTCACCTCATTAGGAAAAAATATAAATATCTCATAATTCCCTTACCCAACTGTAACCACTATTGGTGCTTATGTGTGTTGTCTCCCAGATCTTTTTAATGCATATTTTTACATGGCCAGTGGTGAACAGCCTGCCTTTTCACTTAACCTCATCGTATGCACTTCCAAAGATATTCCAGACATTTAGTAAACAATATTTTAAAAGCTATTTAACCTGTAAATCAAGTAAAATGTTTTCATCTATAAATGTTAACAAGTCTTCTAAGCTTCTGATTGAAAAAAATGTGCCCCTCTTTTTCTTAGTTAACATATATTGGCATTCAGTTACCCAAGTGGTACTCAAAAATCAATTGAGCAATACTAAAAAAGTTCCACCTCAGTAAAGTCAGCCAATGGAAAACCCACTAGTGGAATTATTTGTGAAACAACAAAAGCTACTACTTAGATATCAATCACCATCAGATCGTTACATTGATTACACCAATCCCCAATGCACAGTTCAACAACCTTTGCATGGTGAAAGAATGCTTTGTATCCAAAATGTCTATAGCCCAGTTTAATCTCCTGCTGAAAGACTCTGAGGACACACTAAATTAAACAGTGTCAACAAGGATTAGGTGCATAATAAGTCTCTGAAGAAAAATGGCAAATGCCAATCCCTTTGTAAGCATTACCAATAATTAAAATCTTTCATCATGAAAGTATCATTGCAAAATATTATATCTTGATGGAATTCAATTTTCAGTAGGCCTACATTTGCAAAATCTGTAAACACCATTAATTTCCTGGATTCAGCAAAAATTTTCCACTTGAAAAATAACTTTCCCTCTAGATTAAGATTCTGTTTTCTCTTAGCTTAAGGATTTTTTATCATTAAATGTTTAATTTTAACTTGTCTGCAACCATTTTTGTCAGGACCAAAACACATTCAAAAACTAAAGTCAAAGACCTTGAATTTAGAATAACTCTCTAGATTTTTAAGCAAAGGTAAATGATTTTTAAAAAGACTTTATTATTGGAGGCAACTGTGTGGCTCAGTCAGTTCAATGTCCAACTCTTGATTTAGGCTCAGGTCATGATCTCGCAGTTTGTGGGTCCCAGCCCCGCATCAGGCTCTGCACTGACAGCACAAAGCCTGCTTGGGGTTCTCTCTCCCACTCTCCACCCACTCCCTGCTCACACTCTCTCTATCAAAAATAAATAAACATTAAAAAGACTTTATTTTGTATCATGTACATACTCCAGCAGAAATCTCTTTTGTGGATTGACTATATCTTTCCCTTTTGTTCTCACTCCCTAATAATACTAATAATAAGAAGAAGAATATCTCCATCAACCCAGTAAAGTATCTTGGATGACACAAAGATTAAATTGCTCAAATAATCACTTAACAATCTTTCATACAAAGAAAACTTTCATTTTTAAAATACCAGATATTAAAGTTACTGCAGTTGGAGTCAGAAGGCTTATGCTAGAACACTCATCACTGACTATTAGTGACAACAATAAAAATGAGATAAGGAACCTGAGAGAAGGAAGCCATACACAAGTGTTAAGAATCCTTACTTCCTAAGTGCAGAATCTGGAGCTTCCCATTATCACTGCTTGTCTAACTGTAACCAGGTAAAAGAAAACGTGAGCTTAAGGATTGTTTAATCATATCCACACACAATATGAGCTTTATATACAGAAACTATTACAACTGAGGTGCTCAATTAAATCACCCCACATGGCATGCGTACTCCAAGGGAACACAGCACACGTCCCACATGGCATGCGTACTCCAAACACTTGCTGAATCAAAGGGAACACAGCACACGTTCCGTTAGCAAGTGGCTTAGAGCTCACACTGCTCTGCTAAACTAAGGCAGCCTCCACACTTAAAGGGCATACGGTACCTCTCAAGCAAGTCACAGAATCGTAAGAAAGACTCCATCCTGAAGGACAAGCACAAGAATAAAGGTGCGGCGTCTGTGAGGAAAGCAAGCATAGATGGCTGCAGGAGGAAGAAGCACATGAATTTTCACCTGTAATGGAAAAAGAAGAGAAGAAAACATTGGTGAATGGAAAACCTCCCACATTGAAGTGCACAGAATGAATTAATAAAGAAAATGTAGCAAAATGTAGTGTACACACACACACATATGTGATATCATTCATCCGTAAAAAAGAAAATCTTGCCATTTGCAATCAGCATAAACTAAGTGAAATAAATCAAAGAGAGAAAGACAATATACTTGTCTATACTATAGTATACTATATGATATACTATATGATATAACTTATGCTGTAAGATATATAACTTATAAATACTATGTGCTATAACTTATATGTGACATCTAAGAAAAACCAAACTCATATGGAGATTGGCAGTTGCCAGATGCATGGAGTAGGTACTGCACAAAATGGGTGAAAGTGGTCAAAAGGTATAAACTTCCAATTACAAGATAAATAAGTCCTGGGATGTTATGTGCAGCATTATGACTACCATTAACAGTATTGTATTATACATTTGAAAGTAGCTGACAGAGTAGATCTTAAAAGTTCTCATCACACACTCACACACACACACGTTATAATTATGTATAATGATGGATATTCACTAATCTTATTGTCACTATCATTTCATAATATATACATTTATCAAATCATTGTGCTGTGCACCTAAAAATATAATATTATATGTCAAATTTATCTCAATGTAAGTAAATAAATAAATTTTTAAGTATGCACATAGTCATGCTGTTATTGTCCCCCTGGAGGCCACCAGTAGAGACTCAAGTAGATTAAGTTAACCTATGTTGGTTTGGTTTTTTCCTAAATTACTTTACCCTTCCCCGGCATCATGCTTTCAACACAAAACTCATAAGAGAAATAAGAGAGAGAAATGACTTGCCCAAGGTCACAGGTCAATCCTTTATGAACAAATAGCTACTGAGTAACCCAAAGCTCAGTAATAGAAATACGATGCCAAATAACATGTGTCTCCTTGCCTAAGCTAAAAGATCTTTTTACACTAAATGAAATCAATGTGCATTTTCCCTTTGTGACCTTGAAATTTATCCACTATTGTCCAAATTTTGGTTAAATAGTAATCTTTTATCTTTCTATTGATGATATCTTTGTGCGTCTCTGCTTTTTAAAATAAGGGAACCTATGTGCACCCCAGGCTCACAGGATGTCCTCTAGATCTTATACATTCTTATTATATATATTGCATTAGATTCATTAATCTATTCATTCACTCAAAAAACATTCACTGTGCTCTAAGCACTATTCTAAGCACTGAGAATACTATAAACATGGGAGCAGATATTCTAAAAAAGGGAGATAGAACTAAACTACCAATGCCAAATTTTTAAATCATCTAGCCACACACACATCTAGGATGTGTGGAATATATCACATCTACATCTAGGAAGACTTGGGATAGCTACACCTACAGAGCACTGGCACCATAATAAACGAGTCCTAAGAATAAGCTCCTTTAGATCACAGAAGGGTAGCAGTAAAAGGATCTAAGGGACTATCTGGTCTATGCAGTATTTGTCAGCCGAGGAAACAGGGATTTAGAAATTGTCACAGAGACAGTAGCCAATTGCTGAATAAAATGACACAGTTTAGGTCTGTTGTTGTTACATACAAGTTTTTAGTTTACCATGATAAATAAAAGTAATGAAAATGTTAGGACTGCGGTGGTTAGTAAAGAAGAAGGGAGTATATTGCCCAAACAAATAGGTCTACAACATTGTACACTTAGCATTCTCAGAATAAGTGCTTTCCAAGCTATTCCCAGGCAAGTGTCTCTGTATCACTTACTATTAGGTTGTTTCACAGGATGAACTGCAACAACCCCCAGGGGCTGCTGAACATTACGAATTATGACTGACTGGTTTCCACCATGCCACTTATTGGCTTGCAAAACCTGATAAGTAGAGCGGTCAGTCCAGTACACAGAGTCTTCAAAGATAGTTAGGGCATAGGGATGTCGCAGAATCTGTGAAGCGAAGAGAAAAGATGAGACTTTGCCAACAAGTACAAACCAAGGCAAAAAATGTAGAAAAGGATATCGTTTAGGATTTAATCATTTAAGACATAGGGAAGTCATTGTTCAGGAGACAGACAAAAAATACACTGCTTGACCTATAATTATCCCACTATAGCACTCAAGATACTTTCACATTTTTGTCGCTTTCATATTGAGAAAGCACTTTCACATTGTGTCGCTCAGTCTTCATTTTTTCTCTGGTCATTACACTGGGCATCCATTTTACAAATGAAAGCAACACTGAAGGGCAGAAAGTAAGGTGACTTATCTGTATCCCCTACTCCCAACCCTTAGCTACCCCCCCCCTCCCCTGTTATCACCACTCGTTATCCAGTGCTATTTCTGCCACTACAGATTCACATTAATCTGACCGAGCCTACTTGCATGCTTCCTGAAGGGAGGGAGGCCCTGCCAGGGCCCCTTAAAGCCACAGAACTATCACCAATGGCAATTTTAAATAATGGCTCTTTGCTAAAATATATATTTTCTATATCTTCCCATTCAAATTGTGAAAATAAATTCACCATTATTTTCTGAATAAAAGTTGATTAATGTACAGAATTGTTGAATCAGTATGTTGTACACCCAAAACTAATATAGCATTGTATATCAATTATACTGAAATTAAAAAATACAAAATATACAACAGGCTATGATTTAACTGAGAAAGCTAAATATAAATTATTAATTTTTGCTCAACGCACTTTTTTAAAGTGTAGAAGCAACAGATCAGCCTCTACAGATCAACTTAATCACACAAATCGTTCCCAGACATGGCACAATCTGACCATGAACCAGAATAAAAATATTTATTTTCTGTTAGTAAGGAAAGATGGATTGGCCCTCACTCCTGTTGATATTTCCTGGATTGACCTTGTAATGTCTAAGATACAAAAATTAATCTCAAGGTTCTCTTGTTAACTCTATTCGCTTTCTACTAAGCCGCTATTGTGGGTTCAGCGTGGTCTTCCTCAAAACCAACTTACCAAATCACTGGCTATCACCTGCCTCCGATGCTGTCCATTATAATCACAATAGTCTATGTAGTCAAGATAGGAATCTATGAAATAGAGCAGTCTGTTTGGGTAGTCAATAGTTATGCCACTGGGCCAGAAAATCTTGTCCTGAACAATGACAGTGCGCAGACTGCCATCCATGCTAGCTCGTTCAATACGAGGGTGATGGCCCCAGTCAGACCAGAACATCAAATGGTCACTGTGGAAAGAAATCAGTTACCAGTCAGAAAGGATATATTTCAATAGGGAAAGTAACTGCCATTTTAAGTAATACAACATCATCTTTATGTTCTGCTTAAAGTAAATCATCTCTAATTCAGAACATCTATACAGAGTTTATTATTTCCTCTGAGTGTCACAAAGTAAAACTGTAATCATAATACAATCATAAGCCATCTGGGTGTTTCTAAAATGTTCATAAAACATGCAGTACATAGTGACAATGAAATGTCTCAATGCCTATTCATGTTTCTGTACAATCCACAAATAGTTGATCTAGAAAAATCCATCTGGCCTTGTTTATCTACCCTGTCATTTTTTAAGATAAAAGTCAATTTATTCATCATCAGAGATTCATCATAAATTTCACTGGTGTGTATTACTTTATAATATCTAGGAAATCTATATTGCATCAAGCATAATTTGTCTAACTCACGATCTTACAGAGAAGAACTGAAGTTAGAGAATTTTAAGTAAATTCAAGGAAAGAAGCCATCAAAGGTTTCTAAGCACATGGGAGAATTTCTTCTTCCCGTTACGACCAGCGGGCAAAACTTTTCTTCCTTCCATGACATAAAACGGAGTTCTAATAAACATGAAATTGAAGCAGGAAAATCTTGCCTTTTTGGTTGTATAACCATGTTACAGCAAACTGGCCCGTCTATGGAATACCACTGAATGCATTCATTAGAGACCTAATTATATAATTCTATGACAATCAATTCAATAATTGTGTTACCAAGCTAATAAATCAATGTGTTCTTAAATTGAACAACCAATGGCTCTTATGTACTTTATGAAGAAGAGTATACAGATAAAGGAAGGGTACCAATAACTACTTGGATGGTTACCATATCTATAGAAATGTTGAAACAAGGTTTCATTTAAAATCTTAAGATACACGTATAGGCCAGATCATGCTATTATTGTTTTTCCCTTATAACCATTTCAAGGCGATATCATTAAAAAAAAAAATCTTACCTAGTCCTGGGATCTAATGCTAGTCCCCTTGGATTTGATACATTATGACTAATCAGCACAGTCCTGTGAGTCCCATCCAGTTTAGATACTTCAATTGTTTCCAGAGCATAGTCTGTCCAGTAAAGATTGCGACCTACCCAATCTACCACCATACTTTCAGTCATAGTGACACCACTGTTAAGTAGCTAAAGAAAAAAGGTGAATTAAGAGTGAATTCTACGGAGAATGAATAAATTGAAATTATGTAAACAATTATATGAATAGATTGAAGTTCTATGAAAATCTAGAATCAGGCAACTAAACTTGTCCTAGGATTGCTTGTAAGGATTAGAAAATGTCTTCCATGTAGCCAACCACCAAATCAACAGTACGGCATTCCACGAAAAATATACTACATTTTGTAGAATTGAATACTCTGGGATAACTCTACCGTTGGGTGAGTGTGTACTTTCATTTGGTTTCAAAGCTTTTGCATTTAAACAAAAGCTCTATCCATTCGCTAAATTGGCAACGCTATGAAACTTTATAACGTTCACATGCCAAAATAATATCTTTATTGATTAAATGCCAACAATTACAAAAATAAAGTCCTAAGGGGCAGAGGAAACATAACCAACAAGGGTCAAGAAACTGAAACTGTGGGAGATGGATTGAGAAATATAACTAAATTAAAGCTAAAGAAAAGCAACCCCGTAACTACCCTGCATTTTCCTCTGCTCTCATCCACTAGGGAAAAAAAAAAATTACAAAAGCTATGTCAGAGAGTTTCTGAAGTCTCTGCGTCATGTGACCTGGAATTTAGAATCATGGATCTACCTTCAGAGGTCACATTCTTTTCTAAAACACACATATACTGGGAGTTATGAATGCCCAGGCCCCTTGGGTGCAATGTGGCCCAAAAGGAAAAATGAGAGCTACCCAGGATGAGGTAGGACCTGTTCTCACTGATGAGTAAGAGTAATAATCCCAAGACAGGGGGACTAGTGAGGCCATAGATCAGTAGAAATGTACTTACTACTCTTCTATCTGTTCCGTTTAGAAACGCACTCCAGATTGTACCCTGACCTCCATCAGACCAAAAGACACGACTACTGATTGAATCAAAATCAATAGCTACAATGTGAGAACCATTCCGGACAACTGAATAGATACTGTGAACCTGGGAGGTGATATTGTCAGCAACAATTTGGTTCCGACTTGCCACAAGTAGCAACAGACTTTCGGATGCTGTCCAAGAAGAAAATGCAAAAATGTCAATGAATCAGGGAGCAACCACAATTAAATTAAAACATCTCTTAAATATTTGATGCAATACTTTTGATGACAGAAGGAAGATATAATTCCAAACTATCGTAATAGGGAAAGCAAATTCCTAAAAAAAAAAATAATTTAATCATTTCATTCTTTATCTTGATAGTTAGCTCATTTTCATGAGTATTTAAAACAAGCTTTTTCCAAAATATCTTTTTTCCTTGAGTTATACCCCCAGTGTTTGCCTAAATATCAATCTGGAGCAAACTACACTTGCATTCTTCCAGTTACTATTTGTTACTTTTGCAGTTACTTTTGAATTTTATCTTCCTTCCTAGAATGTGGGCTTCCTGATAATTCTTCCTGATAAGAATTGTGTCTTAAATATTTTTGTTTTGCCTGAGGCACTGAGCTGTGGCAGACACTTTTAATTATCTCTCAATATCTCTTCACTTCCTTTTTAGTAATAAATCATACCAAGTTTTAGCATGGTGCACAGCCTTCCCCCACCCCTGGACTGTCTACCATTCAGCCTCTTACTTGAAAAAGAAACTATTATGATAACCTTCTTTCTTTGGTCATTTTTTAGGTGAACCATCCAAATCAATATCCCAATAGCTAGTATAATCACTTTCACATAGTAGAAACTGAATTAATATTGGTTGAATTGAATCAACTAAGCATTATATATAAAATGCTTAAATATGATATAGAAATAATTTTTAAATAATATAAAAGCCACTGATACTTTAAATAATATAAAAATCATCTACCTATTTATATTTTACTCTCTATTTTCCAAAATATCCCAAGATCTTTACCATTATTAACTTATTTAATCCGCACAATAAACCCATCCAGGATTCAACTCCAACACTGTCAAATGCCTGCATGCAACATTTGATCTTAAACTCTGGAGTGTGCTGTTATTCTGGCTGGAGGTAGTTCACTTTCAAGTTCAGTTATTACCTGTAACTTTGCAAGTCCTTCCGTTAGTGTCTAACGTGTATTCTTTATCACACCAGCACCGGAAAGAACCTCTCATATTGTAACAATGCTGGCTACAAAAGCCTGGGACATCACATTCATAGATGTCTTCACAGGTCTTAGAGTCATTGGCAAGCAGGTATCCTGATGGGCACACGCATTGAGCTCCATAGGGTCCCTGAACACATTGGTGAGTACAACCACCATTGGAATCTGAGCAGCTGTCCTGGTCTAGAATAAAGAAAGAGAAATCACAAAGGAAAAAAAGTCAGGAATCTTTGCTTTTTTTTGTCCCACCCTGTTGTAATATTTATCATACGGTCTCATGCCACCTTCATTGTAATACCTGGGTAAGAGCTAAGAGCAGCTATTCACTTGGATGAGCTCCACAGGCTAGTCAGTGTCTGCTCTAATTTCCTTAAGGATTTACTCTCCTCCACAATCACTGTACTTAAACCACTTTTTTTCACTACCACTTCTATTATAATTCCATTTATGCAATGAGAGAAACTTAGGGAAATACTGTCAACATCAAAAAACACAACTGTCATTGAGAAAGCATGAAAAGAGACCTAAATTACTTCCTGCTTGCTTTCTGACATTCTTCTACCTATACAGAAATGAAAGATGAGACATTCAAGAGCAAGGCTGGAAGGTCTATGAAAGGGAATAAATGGAAAAGGAAAGGAAATAAGAACATTAGAGGGCACAGATCCACCAACATGCCATCACTCCTTCCTTTCAGGGCCACAGCAGCAATGCCTGAAGCCACCCAAAGTTGGTTCACATGGCTGGTATGCAAATGCCTCTATTTCCATGTGTACTCTAACTTATTTTTAAGAGACATGACAGGAAACATGCTCCAGAGAGGGAAGTAAGTCAAAATTACTAGAATATTTTCAGCACAAACACAATCCATATAATATCATAAGAATCTAAAATATTTTGCAATCATACCTGGCTGGGGTTCATCTGAGAGTGAGCATTGATTAAAGAGGAAAGAAAGAAAGGACAGCAATTAGGATTACATGCCAATCACAGGATTTTAATCACAGCAAACACAAATCCCCGGACTTCATTTGCTTTGTGGCAAGTTCTGATTGAAATTAGAAAATATTAAAGTTAGAAAAACTTAGGACCACAATCCAAAACAAAAATTAATTTGACAATCTAATGGCCTCATTTAGTCCCATTTTTCTAAAAAAGAAGTAAAAACACAGAACCAAGTGCAAAGGATTTAATGAGAAATATCATCCAGTGGTGATTTATTTGAAGTCCATGATGCTTATCCCTACACAGATTTGAATTCATAGAGGAACTGAAATCCCTTCCTTAAAGCTGCATGGGGACTCTGACAATGGTGATGCACAGAAGGCCACTGCTCAGAATGAATTTATGGCCATTAAACTGTGGTCAGGAAACTTACTGCAAAGTGGGGATTCATCTGTCCCATTGGGGCAGTCAGAGATGCCATCACACACTGCACTCAGATTCACACAGATGCTATGGCCAGGGCACTGCCATTGCCAACTGGGACAGTGAAAGGCCTGAGTAGGGCAGTCCTTCTCATCACTCATATCCCTGCAGTCATTGTCCCCATCACAGAGCCAATCTCTGTAGATGCAGTTTCCATTATCACACAGGAAGTGAGTTGAAGGGCAGGTCTTGGCGGCACAGCCGTGATGCTCATCAGATCCAAAGATGCAGTCTGGGTGCCCATCACACTCCCAGCTCTTCGGGATGCAGACACCATCTGCTTGGCACTGAAATTCATCTGGGTGGCACATCCCAGGAGGCCTAGTTGCTAAGATAAATGCATGGGAGAGATGAGCTTATGAAGGTAATTCATAATCCTTTTTATATAATTCCTAGATTAAGAAGAAATGATTTTGGATCAATGGTGGGTTTCTGATAATGACTATAACAAATTTAATATTAAAATCTAGAACGATATAGGGTTCTCAGACATTGCAGTGCACAAAAATTTTTCTATGAGTCCGATTTGTCCCTGAGTCAAAAGAAAATCGTTTCATGTGTTTTTGACGTTTGTTCAACTACAGGTTAATAATAAAATTCATCTTCTTCTTTATTAAATAATCACCAGTTCACTTCAATAGAATTCAAATTGCCATTAATTTGTTACTTTGAATTGATCAGTTTAATATCAAGTATTTGGATGTTATTAATTTTCCCTCAAATGAACTACATCCAATGAAACCAGCACACGATAAGTAAACAAAGGGTGACAGTAAGTCCTTAATTCTTTGCTAAGTTTCCACTATTCATTGAAAGATGAGAGTTGCTTCCGTATATCACAGGGGTAAACCCAAGTTTCCTCCCAGGGACCTTGTAAGGCAACCACAAGTCAGTGGCAATTGGTAGTTTAACCACAAATCATCACAGAAGAATTCCATGTTTTCAACAGAAAACAGGAACACCAGTGACTATGAATTTCTGGGTGTTGTATACATCTATAAAGTATTAAGCATTTTATTTAACTTTTCTTTTTATACATAGGTTTAAAAACTTATTTTCTGAATGGGGAGGAAAATTGATAAACACCTGCTTTTCATGGTCTAAAACACCATTATTCTAACAAGTGATCAACTTAAATCCATTTGACATAATTAGTGAGCAATAAAAAATCATGTCCACTATAGGTCTCTAGCCCATGGAGATTATAAATCCATCAGATTTATATTTTATGAAGTTCTCCTTGAATCCTATGACTAGAAGGAATTTCTTTTCCATGAACCCAATTGAATTTTATCTGTATCATTTCTAAGGCCTTCATTAATATGTACCTTGCTTCAATTATTTCTTATGTTATATAATTTCTCTTACCCTACTCTAAGAACAAAGACCACACATAACATCTTAGTAGATATTCAGCAAAAAATAGCTACAAAAGAATTCGAGTCAATATCAAATACTACTCCACACCCTATCTATACCATGATTTGACCGATCTACTGAAATTTAAAAGAAACAATTAAGATATATCATTATATATAGCAAGCCTCAAAAATTTGAAACCCACGAATTTGGGATGTCCTAGGAAATATTCATAGTGAGAACAAAAATATCTAAGAAACATGGAACCTACTTAAGAGACTGGAAAGTGCCCATTTGTAAAACCACTTGATTCACAAATTTAAGTTATTATTTGGAAATACCTAGTCAACTCTACTGTATATTCAATACTGTATATTCAATACTCTTTGTAATTTAAGCTGTCTTCTCTCCAGTGTATGCGAATTAGAAAAAACCTGTGATAATATGAAATGATTCCTTGGCCTAAAACATGTAGGAATATGGTACTTACAACAGTCTACCTCATCAGAGTGGTCATTGCAGTCAAAAACACCATCACAACGATATATGTTGCTAATACATCGACCCTCACTGGCACATTTGAATTGGGAAGCAGTGCAATTAATTACTAAGAATGAAAAAAAAAAGGCATTCGAAATTAGCTCAAGGAAAAAATGACTACACATTTTTAAATGTCATGAATAAAAATAAAGCAATCCACTTACCACAACCATTTTCATCAGATCCATCAACACAGTCCTTGTCCCCATCACAGACAAAAGATAGGTCAATACATCGATGATCAGGACAACGAAACTGACTAGGTAGGCATGTCTCTGTAAATTCTAACGTCATTCAAAAACAAAACCAAGTAACAGTTTATTTCTTGTTCAGTGTGTACCGGACCGAAGCTGCAAAATGCTAAGGAGATACGTAAGTTATCTCATTTGTACATGTGTTCAAAATTCCTTCACATCAGCCATATAGCCAAAGTCAGCCCAGAAGAGTACTCAAAGCCAGGACAGTTTGAGGGAAGAGGAATAAGAAGATTATAGGTCAGAGTCAGATTCTGTGATTAAACCTTGAAAAATACATTACGCTTACCAAAGTGAGCATCATGGGCTTGGACTGGACTATACCTCATGAATACAATTGGGTCTATGACTCTCCACCAAAGCTAAGCAACAGAGCCCAACTGGGCACCATGGTCAGCCTGACCCACATGCCGCAACAGTATATAGACAGATCATGACTGGATTTAGTCCAAACTCTAAGCAGAACGTTTCTAGAAGCCAGGGTCCTACCTTGCTAAAGAGACATATCCTTAGAGTTAGATGTGCTGGCTGTCCCATCCACAATATGAAACTATATTAAATATAGATGCACAGAATGTGAAAGCTAGAAGAGGTCTGAAAACCCATCTGCTACAGAGGGAAGTGACTTGCCTAGTCATGTAACCAAGACTAGACCTTGGTCCAGGGAACTCCATCCACCTTCAACTACTATTGTAGACACAAAAACAAACAACAACCTAAATGAAATCAGAACAGCAAGATGAAAAGCAGGCAGACAGCACCAATGAAATTTAAATTTTCTGTGCTTCTGAGCTTTATTCCCTTTTTGCCTGTATGAAACAAAAAGAAAAACCAATAGCCAAATGTCTTATATGATCTAGAATAAAACAAATTTGTGATATATAGATATATATATATAGATAGATATAGATATCTATATCTATCTATATATACATACATACATACATATAGTGGATGTATAGTGTATATATAGATATATATATATCTGTGGATATATATATAGTGGATATAGTGGATATATAGATATATAGATAGATAGATAGAGATATCTATATCTATCTATATATACATACATACATATAGTGGATATATAGTGGAGGAATTGTTTCCCACTTGTGTCTGGATGTTAGACACAGTCCTTTTTCTGCATCCATAAAACTCAGTGACCAGAGGACTCTAAGCATCTTTACTCTTTACTCTGATAGCCTATTGATACAGGGATTGACAGATGGAACAATGATTACAATCCAACAAAAATTGTGTGAGCCTCAGAGGAAAATGTGCAAGGCCTACTAATTGTTCAAATCTATTCATTAGGCTGACCAACCAAGAGAAGTCTGCGCAAAACTTACGGCAATTCTTCTCATCAGATCCATCTGCACAATCATTATCTGTGTCACAGAGCCAGCTCCTTGGGATACACAGATTATTATCACAGGTGAATAAGGATGCAGGGCAGGAAGTGGGTGCCTGGGACGGACAGTTCTGCTCATCACTGCCATCCACACAGTCATTCTGCTTGTCACACTTCCAGTGTGCAGGGATGCACTCTCCGTGGCTACAGGTGAACGCTGAAGATGCACAGGAATTATCTACAACGGAAACAAACTGGTCACAAAGACATTTGCTTTTACAGCCCTATTAAGTGAGTTCTTACCTTGTAAAAGCCCGGTTCTTCAATGGGAGCAAATATACAAAATAAAGAGAGACGTGCACGTCATTCTTATCATCACCATTGGCTGACATTTACTTAGCAATTGTCATAAGCCAGGCATTTTTCTAAGTGTTTTATACATACTTTTTCTCTCTTAATCTTCACAAGTATACTGTGTGGTATGTATAATTATCTGCATTTTACAGATGAGGAAACTGAGGCTTTGAGAGATTTAGGAATCTCCCTAAGATTCAATCTCTAGTTGGTGTGACCTGACACCCATCCCGTACTTCTCAGCTACACTTCGTCTAATCTCAATTTCACACTTAGTCTAAAGAAACCTTGAAAAGGTGTCATTGGAAAAACAAAAATTGATAAAATATTCAGGTAAAAATTTGTACATTTAAAACAAGAAGAAAATTTTAGAAATTTCAGACAAGTGGGCACTTTTATTTTCAAATCTGGCACTCTTCTTTCTCTCCAAAAGGACAGGTTATCATTATTATTGATCTCACCTTGATAGAGAGTTCTTAGATTTCAATGATTCTTTTTTTAAATTTTAATGGAATGCTTTTGTTTTCTACAATAGCATTCATTAGGCCCCCGACTTTATACACCAGATTACCATGGAAAGAAGAATGTAAACATTAAGACCATCAGTTCACCCCTATTTTACTCCAAAGTGGGGGAAAGGAAATATACCACTTGAAATTTTCAAACGCAATTATTACAAGTACCGATTATGAAATATATTCTTTCAGATACTAAAGGTTATAATCTATTTATTCTGACTTGACTTTTGGAGGAGCTTGTAATGACTGCATTGGTCCAAACATCCAATGTCAGATAAAAACAAAATGTTGCTGAAGATAGCCCAAATCAATGGTAGAAACCAACTATAGCATGATCTATGAATGATATTTACTATCTAGCTTCCTAAAGCCTTGGGGGTACATATTAAAAAATCCGAACTTCTAGAAGATATTTTCCCCCACAGAGATAACCCAACCATAAAAAAGAAAAAAAAGAAAAAAAAGGTCCACCTCTCTGTTCTATTCGTCACTGAGTATCTCCTATGTATAAGCTACTTACTAAATTTGCCACATAGGTGCTCATCGCTGTTATCATGACAGTCATCTACTCCATCACAGCGGTAGTGACTGGGCACACATCTGCCGTTGCTACATGGAAAGGAAAGGGCACCACACTGCTCCAAGGGTGGTTCATGGGATGGGTCTTCCTGGCATGTCAAGTGATTAGAAGTCAAATTCATTCCATACGGACAACCACACACCCGCTGGAAATTTGGCACTGGGAAGCAGAAGTGGCTGCAGTCACCGTTTGGATGTGTGGGTCGGTTACAGTAGTTAGAACCTGCAAAAGCAATGAGGGAGACAGTGAGTTATGTACATTTCCACTGGGTTGATCACAGGGTTAGTGGTGAAGGAAAACAAATGGGAAAGAACAGTGTTCATACCCAACACTAAAAAGTAGCTGCTTCTTAGAAATCAACATGCCAAGTGGAACATTCAGTTTAAACACAGAAAACGTCCTAAAATGTGTTTTTCCTGACAATATCTTTAGGATTAACAAAGTTGAACAGAGATTCTTAAGTCTTACACTATTTAACTATCTGGGTAGCAGGAATATATAACAATCAGGAGCTATATTAAATCATACATACTAAAAAGTAAAGGAGCCACCATATTAAACAAAATACAACCATGTAAAAGAACTTGGCAACCTCACCAGTCTGAGTGTTGGCATCATATGATTTCACATGCATTATATTAGTGATGCCACTTCGGATAACTCTCATGTCTCCACCATCCATTTTCCTCACTCGAACGATGGCACCCAGTCTCCAGTCGGTAAAAAACACATAGTCTAAGAAGAAATACCAGTGATTAGTATTATCATCACAGCTCACTTTGGAAAATGCAATAGACTTGTAACGCTTCTTGCAAATGTGAGAAGATTCTCACATTGTGAAATATCTGTAATATATTTCTGCGATCATTTTCTGTGACTTATTACTCTCTAGAAATGGCTCCTTAGAAGGCTACATATTTAATGATACCAGAGTTCTGGTTCAGGCAGGCATGTATGGAGTATTGTGATGGTATTTAATAGCAATTAGGTTTGGACTTCCATAGGTAAAAATAAAAAATTGGATTATTCAATAGAGCATTAGATGTGTCTCATATGACCGAGTTCTTATCCCACCTAACGCACTAAACTTCTCAGTGCTTATAGGCAAGTACTTAACTGGATGAGGGTTCTTTTTTAGCAAAATTAAGGAAATAACTACATCTCTAAGCTCCCTTCCAGATCAACCCTTCTATATATCCCATGTCTTAATTGAGGACACTAATTTTGTAGCTCTGGGGATCAATCAAATTATCCACAGAAGTGTGCCTACCTCTCCAACTGTAGTAATATTCCATGAAGTTCAAAATAGTTAGTCATGTTCCCTTTATGCTACCAGAGCAAGAAAGTAAACACACACATTTTGAATAGAATCAGTGGATTTTTCTTTTTAACAATACTTTAAAATTCTCAGCTAACCAAAAAATGCCAAAAATGCCACAAATTTTATCATTAGACCAATTTCCCTTATCTGTGGCCTAATCAATGACTAATCAGTCACTGGAGTTACTAAACCTTATCTAGACTGACTGACAATCTCAATCCCACCACTCATGAAGGTATCTTACTATACTTAAATAGATAAGAAGTTCCATAAACCTTTCGCTCCTGTGCGGTGCACAGATAGCCAAGCATATCTAGCCTTTCCATAAAAAGAAGGATAATTTCTATGGTGTTGTGCAATCAAAGAATTTTCCAGGGGCCTGTGGGTGGTGGCTCAGTCAACTCTTGGTTTCAGCTCAGGTCATGATTTCCCAGTTTGTGGGTTTGAGTCCCACATCAGGCTCTGTACTGACGTGCAGAGCCTGCTTGGGATTCTCTCTCTCTTCCCCCTCTCTCTCAAAATAAACTTAAAAAAAAAATTATTTTCTATAAGAAATTCACAATGAAGGGCAGTGTTGGGAGAAACCTATTATTATTATTATCATCATTATTATTACTATTATTATTATTATTATTTGGGGAACATGGTGCTGCTTTTGTGAGTATGCACTAAAATTTTTTTCATACTGATGAAACCAAAAGGTATTGAAAGTGCCCTTTTATTCATTCCCAAAACATTCCCTCAAGGAGCAGGAAAAATTTAACATTCTTACAATGTTCCTATGTGACATCAAATGGCTGTCTGACATCATTAGTGAAAAGGGCGTGAGTAAGTGGAAAGGCATAAATAGAAAGGGGTGAGTATGTAGAATTGACTCATCTCATCATAAAAACTTACTCTCTCAAGAGCATTTTTAAAATATTTTTAAATGCCATGCACTCCTCCACAGATAAACAGACAGCAGGATGGAACATGCAATATATTTACTACCTATTCATTCCACACTATATGCATGGGAGAAAGTCTTTGATTTACAGTCAGTATCTAGCCTGTTAAAGCACCTTGCTAATTATCCAGAGTAGGATGTTCCATCCAAGTACACAAGTACATATGGTCCAGGGCCTTTTGTGGATCACAAAACGGCACTAACTGGACTAATTATGGTTTGTCAAACAGAACCAGGTTAGATTTGAGTCTCTCTTCATCCTCTTGGCCTGGCAATTTTGTACAATGCACAAGCTATACAATCATTTGCAGAAACCTTGTGTTCAAGACTAAATAAACCACCTGTTTCACAAGGCCAAGCTACACTCAACTCAATACCACAACTCCACTCAAGGGGGGAGCCAGGACAAGGAAAACTGAAACATTGTGATCATTGCTGCTGTGTTTCCCAGAATTTCACACCCCCAAGCAATCTTTACTAGCAGCATTAAATTATCGGAAAGGTTCATGAAAAAACAACTACGTCTAGCTCTTTTTCACAAGACATATACTAATTTCTATATAACAACAATGATATCAGTTACCCAATATGTGTCTAAAAAGTTTCAGAGTCATTCAGTGCCTATGCAGTTGATAAACGTGTGTAGTAGCTTTCCCACATGGATTCTAAGAAGGTTTTTACAAAGAATAACAAAACGCAAGGCACCACAAACACTCCTAGTGTTTTATTCTTAAAAGTGATGAAATCAGTAGTTTATTTCTTTGGGGGATATTTATATCATAGAGTACTTGGGGAGTTTATAATACATGTAATCTACAAAATGCTATACCTGTATAAATTGTCAATTATTATCTAAAAGCGTCTAAAACAAAAAATTCACAAAGTGAAAATGGTCAGTCAAAAAAAACAAATGTTTTGTCTACACATAATAGCACCATTCTCATTTTTTGTATTCTAAAGTAACCAACTTTTCTGGAGTTGTGAGATTGCCAAATGAGGATGAGTCTACTGTTAACAATTTGCAAAGTACAAAAAAAACACACACTTTTATTGCTTCAAAGCATACCTCCAAAGACAGTAAGTCCAAATGGATGTGTCATCTGCTGTATATGGCCCAGGTTTCTTCTGTCTAAGCCATCAAAGGTGCTGTGCTCAATTTTATCAAAAAAGGCATCTACCCAGTACAACCGTAAAGCACTAAAATGATAAAATACTTAGTTATCTGTTATCCAGAAACTAGTAATGCACCCTTTCCACGGAGGACAATCATAAATGGTATGTTCAGTTGAAACATTTATTAAACAAAGTTTTAAAGATTAGATTATACTCACTAAAAATGTGATAGTTTTTGAAAATGGCATGATTTCATTCTTTTTCATCACCTTACTTATGCCCCCCACCATACGTTCTAACAAAGCAATTTTTAATTGTCTTAAAAATTTTTTAATGTTATCTTCCAGTTAGGTATTTTATTTTTCTCCTGGTTAAGTCCATAAGTTAACAAAATATTGGTAGTAATCTATGTTTAAAAGACTACATATATTTCTTCCTTTTGTCTCTTCTATAGACTACTTTGGCATTAATCTCTGTAAGCTTTTTTACCCCGTTATCTTTTCCTATGTTCCTAGATCATCAATTTCCTGAGAACTCTATCTTATACTTCAAAATTCTCCCAGAGTATTTACATGCAAATACACATTTGTTAATTAATTGAAACTAAAGATTTCCTACCCACAAGATGCTCCCTATGAAAATTACGCATCACCTGGACTTCATCAAATCCCCTATCCTACTTCTAATGTGATTTCCGTCTTGCCTCCTCTGTACGGACCTCCCACAAGGTCCTATCATTCTGCTCCCTCTATCAATATCCTCAGAATGTTCATGAGTGCATTAGTTTTCATCCCAGCAGAAGTTGGCTAACTATGTGTTCTTTGTGTCCTTGTATCATACTATGTCCTTCTCCCAGTGCCAATGATGTAAAAATATCTGAGTGCAAGTAGTACCAGTTTCCTCACTCCATCATACTGCTTCATGTGGTCCACACTAAGAGGGAACTTAATAATTCACAATGATTCCTACTTACCCCCAGTCAATGGCCAACCCATTGGGCCATCCAAGAGTAGTGTTTACTATAGGCAAAAGGTTAGATCCATCACTCCATGCTCTCATAATTTTAGCAGGACGGAACCAATCAGTGAAGAATATATACCTAGAAAAAGAGGTAATAAATCAAAAATGTTAACACTGGAACAAACTACATGACTCAGATTTTCCAGAGACATGTTACAATTTCATTTTCTGTATATGTTCTTGGGCTTATGCAGAAAAAATAAAATCTGTTTAATAGGCAAGTTTAGTGTACTATCGATCTCTTAATTAAAAATTCAGTTAGCAATATATAACTAAAGTCATAAATACAATGGCATTAAAATGGGCATCCAGAGCAGAGAACCAATGTGCTAGACTTGGGACATGAAACTATTGTCACCAAGTAGATTCTTTAAAAAGACATAATTCAGGTTACATTTTAAGATTTTATTTTTTAAGTAATCTCTAAACCCAACATGGAGCTCGAAACTACAACCCCTAGATCAAGAGTCACACCCTCCACTGACTGAGCCAGCCAGGCACCCCTGGGTTACTTTAAATACTCCCAAGTTGTTGAAATGAAATAATATACTATGAGCAAGAATACAGATTTTAATCTCTCTTTCCTCTCTGGATTAAACATCTAGGTCACACTAGATAGCTCTTTAGTCATCTTCCACAAGGAAAGCATTTCATCTCGGTTGAAGAATGCACCCAAACCAACTCTCACTCTCTATCCAAGGTAAACTTTTATTCTGAGGAGTGACAAAAAGAAAAATCTAGGGGTAAAAAACAAACAAACAAACAAACAAAACTTTTCTCTCTCATGTGACCCTTAAAATTAGTCTTTCCAAAACATAATTTTCTGAAATGTGACTTCATATTATTTAAATGAAGGAGTCAGTAGGAAAGGAATTTAACAGCTCTTCAAAACCATATGGCTAAGATTTAGTTTAAGATAAGTTCATTAGGAAATCAACTCTTTACAGGGCAATAAAATGTATTATTAATAATATCACCAGTTTTTAAATGTTTCTTACATTATTTCACAGGAAGAAATTTAAATACAAAATAAACACTCTGAGGCATCATACAGAGTTCTTTAGATACAAAGGCTTTGTAGTCAGATAGGTCTGAAATTTGAGTACTAACTGTTGTTTATCAGGTATTATATCTTCCTGCCTCACAAACCAGCTTTTGAATTAGACAAGATTATGTCAAGTGCTTACTCTGTGTCCTCCAGAAATCAGGTTTTAGTGACTTACCACTCACTTTCTTTTTTCTTTTTAAACTCCACTCAAATACAGCTACCAAGCTCAGACTTGTTCCAAACAAACATATTCGCTATTAACCAGATTTAAATAAGAAAGGTAAGAACCTAAAAGGAATAGTATAAACTGTTCTGTCTTTTCTTGTCTGACACCACCAATCACGGAATGGTTAAACATGAAACTTAGTCTGTGGTCCGAAAGACTTTTTATTCTGAAAACTACTGAATGATTAAGCAAGTTTTGCCACGCTTTGTATCAATACATTAAAGCGGGGAAAGAATTTGATCCTTTCCTGATAATTCCACTGCACATTCAATCCTTTTCTACTGAATCTGTATCACATTGTTGGTCCTCTTCAACTGTGGAAAAAAAACACACTTCAGTGAAGACTGGGAAAGCTGAAACTAAGGAGAAAGTGATTTCAAGGAGATGAAATGATTACTTAAACTTATGCTACAGGGATAAAATTTAAGGTGATTTCAATTTATGTAGTTCAATCTTATATTTGCTGAGCTTGCCAAATAAATGTGGCATCACTTTTCAATAACTTTAAAAGACATACAGTTTCAAGCTTTTCAAGAAACATGAACACACTTACCCAGCAATAGGATGAACTACAATTGATCGTGGGTTATTTAAATTCTGGATTATTGCACGTCTCGATTTATCAGCTAACCTCATGACACTGATACTCCTGTAAGAAGCATCTGTCCAATAAAGATTTTTTGAAATCCAATCAAAAGTCAAACTTTCAACACTTTCCACCCTGTTGGCGGTGAGAATTTCTCTTCCTGTAAGTTGAAATATGAACAAGGTTTAAGCTAAATATATTTTATGCCATACATTTTCCAACTACTGCATATTTAAATTGTGTCAAAGTTATAACATATTTCAGTAACCCACGTGGAATTCTTAAAAAACAAAACAAAACAAAACAAAAAAAAACCACTGCTGAGCAACCAGAGATAAAACTAGAATCTATCCATTCCCAAAAGTTTGGATCTCAAAAAACAGATATGATTCTGATAAACTGAACCAGAAGTGGTATGCCCTACATTTACTCCCTTGTTCAACCTTCCAGAAAAAAATTTCTCATTGCAGAACATCTGAAAGAAGAGAAGATACCTGAGTTCACATATTCACAAGCACCACCCACAGAGAGCTCTGATAAGCCACCAGGTACCACTGGTAGGAGATCTCTGAGGTGTGACCGCCCAACCTTCTCAACAGCCTTTCAAACTGCAAAGTTGCCCTATTTTGAAAAGACCAGCAAAGATTCCAAATGGAAATCAGAGGTACAGGAGGAAAAAAAAGACCACTTTTCTCTTGGTGAAATTTTTATGTCTTTTCCCCTTTTTCTTATTTTCATTAAGGAAATCTGAATCACAGTCAATAACACTTTTTGAAGTAGGGAAAACCATCGTAGTGCTTTTTCCATTCATTTACTTAGCAAATTATAAAAGAAAGTCTTCTATGTGCCAGACACCATACTAGATACTTAGGAAACATAATATTGCTAATAGTATTTGTAATAATAGCTTATATTGAGCACTTACAAGCCAGGAACTGGCCCAAAGATTTTACATGGAATCATCCATCATCACAACAGTTCAAGGAAGGCGGTATTATTAGCAACCTTATTTTGTAGATGAGGAAACTGAGTCATAGAAGAGTGAAGCATCTTGAAAGAAGTGTGGACACTGCCTTTGAAGGATTTATAATGAAGTGGAGGCAATTAAACTAAGAGGTAGAAATCAAAAAGTAATGGGTATTTTGACAGATGTGCATGGAATGGTATGAAACACAGACTCCAAATGAAGCACAAGGTGAGGTGGAGGTGTGGACAGTTTTCCCAAAGGAAGGGGTGAATTAGGTGCTGTAGGAAAGGAAAGACTTGGAAGTGAGAAAGAGAGAGATTGAGAACTCCATGTGTTTTGGAGGTTAATCAGTTAATGACAGAGGTTAAGAGAAAGGGAGAAATTTAGGTAACCACCAGACCCTGGGAGGAATGGGGGTGGGGAGGGGTGATAAGAGGGAAAGGGACAGTGGTCATGCTCTACATGCTCTAAGGCAGGAAGTCTTACATGGAGTAAAGATGTCTACTTACATCTGTTGGTTTTGAGGTAGTTGTGGGATATATGGTGAGATATGCAAAAGGCAGTTGGCATTATGGGTGTGAATCTCAGAGAGCTTGGAGGGAGATTTATGGAGGGATATTTATATCACCTGAAAAAAGCCTTCCCTGATCTTTCCCTCATTTGCCAGGTTAGGAGGAAAATCATTCAGTAAATGCCTTACCATAAGTCTCCCCATTCTAATTTATAATGGCTACATAAATGGTAATCCAAGACGCTGAAGGTGCAAAATTATGCAGAAAATAGAGGAGAAGAGACCCACATGTTGAACATAGAGAACACGCCTATATAGGAAACAGGCAAAGAAGGAACGACCTCTGAAGAACACCAGAAAGATAAGGAAACCAGAAAGATTGGAGGTGACCAAGATGAGAAGAGTGTGAAGTGACATAGTTGGCAGATTGAGATGGAGTGAGGAATAAGTGGAAAGTATAAATGTGGAAGTGAGAACAGGAACATGTAAGCCAATGTTCCAAGAAGTCCAACCATGAAATGAAAGAGAGAGAGAGCTGTAACTAGAGAGACACTTGGACTGAGATGTGGGTTGCACTTTTAGGATGGGAGAGATTTGATCATATCGGAGTCCCTTGAGAGCTTCATTCAGCTGATCTTGACTTTAACCTGATTTCTGACAACTCATTCTCTACATACGTACTCAATGACACTTATTCGTGGAAAACAGCAGTGTAAAACCTCTCTCACCAAAGCATACTATAGAGTGTTTTAAAAGGTAACTTGCTCATTATGTAGACTGACAAAAAGCGTGATGAGAATTCCAGTTTGACAAAGCAGAAGGAAGCTGATCTGTAGGAGACTGAGCCTACATGTGGCAAAAAACCTAACTCTGCTTTTTGGTGAAAGCTAACATTGACTGGAGTTCTCCAAGCTCAGTGGACCTAACTCTAGTCTTCAGATAGATGCAGTCTGGTTGAAAGTAGAAGACTGACCACACATATTTTCTCCTCTTCCTTCCAAACTCTACTAACATGACAACAAAGGCACAGCAGATAAGAGATTTTGACACTTTGGAAGAGAAAGGGACTGCAGGTAATAACTCACTAAGGGGGGGGGGGGGGGGAAGATGCAAACTAAGTCCAGCAGGGGGAAGACCCACACACACACACAGACACTTCAACATATTCGTGGTCAGAGATACCGGGCTCTGCAACACACAAGGGTGAAGAACTAAAGTGCTTAGTTACAAGTTGGTATTAGAAGCAGTGAGACCACCAGGTCCTTCCCGGATCGTAAGCAATTCTGCCACTTCTGTCCATCTACCTCTTCTAACAGACCAGCAATCTTGTTCTCTGGAGGAAATGATGCAGAGACGCTGTGGGCTCAAAGACACCACAATGCACAACGGCACTGCATCTGCTGGGTGGAACAAAACTGAATACAGGCAAATTGTGTGACTAGTGAACTGAAGGGTCGGTCCTTGGCCCCCTGTCCTCTGTACTTCTCCTATAACACAGATGGCAAGCTACCTTCACCACCTCTTAATCCCCATACCGAGGAGAATGGAGACATCTAATAAGGACAAAGGACTATCCCTAGAAAAAGATTTACTAATATTGATGTTTGGAAGCTCCCCAACAGAAAGTCTGCCTCAATATCTGAAGTTATCCAGCTGATGAGGCCCATACAGACAGAAAGACCTTCTGTTGTCTTTTTCTTTTTTCCTTTGTTCATTTGTTTCTTAATTTCCACCTATGAGCAAACCATACAGTATTTGCCTTTCTCTAACTGCCTTATTTCACTTAACATTATACTTTCTATACTCATACTCTATACTCATTATACTCTCCTGTGTTGAAAATCACAAGATTTACTTTTTTATGACTGAATATCATTTCATTGTATATGTACCACATTTTCTTTATCCATTCATCTATTAATGGACATGTGGGCAGTTTCCATAATTTGGCTATTGGAAATAAGGCTGCAACAATTAGGGGTGCAGATACCGTTTCAAATTAGTGTTTTCATTTTCTTTAGGTAAATACCAGTAGTGGAATTACTGGGTCATCTGTTAGTTCTCTTTTCAATTTCTTGAGGAATCTCCATACTGTTTTCCACAGTGGCTGCACCAATTTACCTTCCCTGCAATGGTGCATCAGGATTCCCTTTTCTCCACATCCCTGCCAATACTTGTTATTTCTTGTCTTTTTGATATTAGCCATTCTGACTGGTAGCAGGTGATGTCTCATCATACTTTTGATTTTCAATTCCCTAAAGATTAGTGATCTTAATCATCTTTTCATGTGTCTGTGGACCATTTTGGACCATTTTGATGCCCTATTTAAGACAATGTCTATTTGGTTCTGCTGTCCATTTTTTAATTGGATTTGACTGTTGTCGTCATCATTACTGAGTTAGACTGAGTTCTTTATGTATTTTGGATATTAACCCCCTTAACCAATATATAGTTTGAAAATATCTTCCTCCCTTTCTGTAGGTGGTCTTTTCATTTTGTTGTTTAGTTTGCTGTGCAGAAGCTTGAGTTTGATGTAGTCCCATTCATTCATTTTTGTTGTTGTGTTTGTGCACAAAAACTTATTGCCAAAACCAAAACTAGTGAACTTCTTCCCTATGTTTTCTTCTGGGAGTTTTATGGTATCAGAAATAATTTTTTAAGTCTTTGATCTACTTTGGTTAATTTTTGTGACTTGTGTGAAGTAAGGATCCAATTCCACTGTATTACATGTGTTTCTCCAGTTTTCTCAACACCATTTGTTGAAGAGACTATCCTTTTCCCATTGGTTATTCTTGAAACCTGTCTCAAATATTAGTTGGCTATATATGCTAGAGTTCAGTTCTGCGCTCTCTATTTTGTCCTAATTTTCCATAATGTGTCTATTTTTGTGTCCATATCATACTGTTATTACTGCATTGGCTTTGTAGTATAGTTTGAAATCTGGAAGTGTGATACCTCCAGCCTTGTTCTGTGTCCTCAGGATTGGTTTGGTTATTCAGGGTCTTTCGTGGTTCCCTACAAATTTTAGGATTGTTTCTTCTATTTCTATGAGGAATGCTTTTGGTCATTTGATAAGGATTGCACTGAATCTGTAGATGACTTTGGGTATTATGACCATTTTAATAATATCAATTCTTCCAGTCCATGAACTTGGGATGTTTTTCCATTTGTATGTGTCTTCTTCAATGTCTTTCATCTAAGTTTTGTAGTTTTCATTTTACAGATCTTCTACTTCATTGGTTACATTGATTCCTAAGTATTCTATTCTTTTTGATGCTATTGTGCATGGAATGTTTTGTTTTTACGTCTTTTTTGGATGCTTCATCATTAGTGTAAAGGAAAGCAACTGATTTCTGTATGTTGATTTTCTGCTCTGCCATTTTATTGAAATTATTCATTAAATTGCAACAGTTTTTGACTGATTCTTTGGGATTTTTTGTATATATAGGGTCAGCAGCAAATAACTGCCTTTTTGCTGCTTTCTTTCTAACTTGGATGGCTTTTACTTCTTTGTCTTACCTAATAGCTCTAGCGGGGACTTCCAGCACTATATTGACAGAGGGCATCCTTGCCTTGTTCTTAATCTTAGGGGGAATGCCTTCAATTTCTCTCCATTCAGTATAATGTTAGCTGTGTGTTTGTTGTACATCGCCTTTATTATAGTGAGATATGTTACTTCTATACCCACTCTGTTAAGAGTTTTTATCATTAAAGTATGTTTTCTTTTGTCAAATGCTTTTTCTGCATCTATTGAGATGATTGTGTGATTTTATCTTTCATTTTATTGATGTAGTGTATTACATTTATTGATTTGCATATATTGAATCATCCTTGCATCCCAGGGATAAATCCCACTTGGTCATAGTATATAACCCTTTTAATGCGTTCCTGAATTCTGTCTGCAATATTGTTTATTTTGTTGAGAAGCCTTGCATCAATATTTACCAGAAGTAATGGCCTAGAGTTTTCTTTTCTTATGGTATCCTTATCTGGTTGTGGTATTTGATAGAATTCTCCAGTGGGTTATAAAATCCAAATATAAGATGATGTCATCATCCAATAAAGTACACAACAGTAAAGTGTGCATGATTATAATGTGTCTCTCTGTGATGATTATGAAGATATTAACAGAACCCAAATCAATTGAAAATTTATAGTAAATCGACACTCACATATAATTCATGTTTTTGTTTTTAGGGGTTGTTTGTTTTTTTTTTTTACTATTATTTCAAGCCCAGCATCCTTCCCAGAGAGATCCTCTGGCTGCTTGAATATGAGGAATAGCTTCTAATCAATTAACCCATTACTGACTCTCCTTTTATGGAATGTCAGCTTCTTTTATATTAACATTTCTCATCATTAAAAATATACCCTTAAGGGGTGCCTGGGTGGCTCAGTCGGTTGAGTGTCCGACTTCAGCTCAGGTCACGATCTCACGGTTCGTGAGTTCGAGCCCCAAGTCAGGCTCTGGGCTGATGGCTCAGAGCCTGGAGCCTGCTTCCGATTCTGTGTCTCCCTCTCTCTCTGCCCCTCCCCCATTCATGCTCTGTCTCTCTCTGTCTCAAAAATAAATAAACATTAAAAAATTAAAAAAAAAATATATACCCTTAAGAAAAAGTTTTTGTTTTAACTTAAGTCACAAGAAAAGTAATGGCTCTCTTTCCTTATTTTAAAATATTTAGCAAGCCAAGTAAGTTCTAGTTAGAAAATTATTATTATTGTTATTATTAAAAAACAGACAAAGCATGCAAAAAAATTTTAATGTATTCTCACCTGTGCCATTGATATTTTGTTTAAAAATCATGTCTTTTGATGTATCTGAAAAAAAGATAGTGTTCTCTTGGGCATCAAAATCAACCCCAACAAAGAAAGAAGGATTTCCTGTCACTGGAACTATGACATCTTCTTGGGTAGACAGGTTGAACGGGATGCCACGAACAGCCACCTCAGATGAAAAGATCAGGAACTGCTTAACAACTGTAGGAAGAAGAACACATCGCCATGAGCCACAGGCTTGTTCTTGAATTCCAGAGAAATTACTTATACATCCACAATGCACATTTTATAATTCAGAAATGTACTTCTGAAATAAACATAAAAAATAAATCTGTGGAAAACATAGTTGGAAACAATGGGAACAGAGGAAAAAAAGATAAGCAGCTATGACGGCAATATAACTATTACAATCTTTCTTCTTCTCGAGAAATTTATCCTTAAGATTTATATAAAACATGGTCCATAGGCTGAATTTCTAAGACAGTATTAACTGACCTGCATAGTAATTCCATCAAAATCCTTGATTTGGATTAACTTTTGAATAGAGATCTATACCAAGAATCCTACTGCAGTTTTTAAGGTATTAAGACCAGTGAAGGAAGAATTAACAGTAACCAGGTAAGTTATTTAGAAATAAACAAAGAAGGAAAAGATGGGAGGGGAGAGGAAAAATAGAGGAAATAGGGGAAAAGGAGTGATTTTAAAATCAAAGTAGGAGACAGTAATAGTATGTCAGGAAATCAAAAAGAGGTATACCCAAGAGGTATACCCAAAAAATTAAAATTGCAGGAGTTTAAGTGCAAAATTATTACACAATGTAGTGTCAATGTAACAGTCAGAAATACATGGCTTTTTAAATGTGGGTGATTTTTATCTGAGTCTGGGATTACCTACAAAGTCAACAAATTTGGGGTGCCTGGGTGATTCAGTTGGTTAAGCAGCCAACTTTGGCTCAGGTTGTGATCTCGCAGTCTGTGAGTTCAAGCCCCACATTGGGCTCTGTACTGACATCTCAGAGCCTGGAGCCTGCTTTGGATTCTGTGTCTCCCTCTCTCACCCCCCTCTTAAAATAATAAACATTTTTTTTTTAAAGTTAACAAATTTGTCCCTGGTAGAATTAGAGAATTTACATTCCAAGCCCAAAGCAGCACCATCTGGGGAGCAAGAATTTGTCAAGGCATTAAAAAGGAGAGTTTTCAAGGTGAAGACAAGAGAAACAAAAATTGTAAGAGTGTGCATTTCATCGCTGAAGCTGAGGCAAGAGCTTAATCATGAGTAGATGTGTAGGCAACAAAAGAAGAAAAAGGGGCACCTGGGTGGCTCAGTCGGTTAAGCATCCAAATTCGGCTCAGGTCATGATCTCACAGTTTGTGGGTTCAAGCCCTGCTTCAGGCTCTGTGCTGACAGCTCAGAGCCTGCTTTGGATTCTGTGTCTCCCTCCCCCTTGCTGCCCCTCCCCCACTTCTGCTCTGTCTCTCTCTCTCTCTCTCTCTCTCTCTGTCTCTCTATCTCTCTCTCTCTCAAAAATAAATGTAAAAAAAAATGTAAAAAAAAAAAAGAAAGAAAAAGAAGAAAAGAACTGAATTGCATCCCAGAGCATAGAGGCAGATATAAATAAAATCTGAACTGAAAAATGAAAAACTAGATGAGTAAATGAGCTGCCCCAACACTTAGTTTGCTGTGGAATGCAACAAGAGAATAGTTTAGGGGCACCTGGGTGGCTCAGTTGGTTGAGCGTCTGATTCTGGCTCAGGTCATGATCTCACGATCCGTGAGTTCGAGCCCCACATTGGGCTCTGTGCTGAGAGCTCAGAGCCTGGAGTCTGCTTCAGATTCTGTGTCTCCCTCTCTCTCTCTGCCCCTCCCCTGCTCACACTCTGTCTGTCTGTCTGTCTCTCTCTCAAAATAAATAAACATTAAAAAAAGAGAGAGAGAGAATAGTTTTAAAAGGAGACAAAGATTTCAGGAAGGAGACAAAGGGGAAAGGAAGTCCAAGGAAACCCTCAATGTGCAATTAAAGGAAAGACCCATGGGACAGAAATGTACATCTTCAAACACAGCTCTGTGTATGAAGGGAGTAGTGCCTACTGAGGAAGATGCTCTGTCAGCTACCAAAGGCTTATTCACCATTAAGAAGTATGACAGCTGGTCCAGTCCTGTCCAAAAGCAGCATATACCCTTATGCTGCCTGCCAAAAAGAGAGCCCAAAAGCGATTTCTTACCAACACAGTGGCGGTTATCCACATCCAGGCTGAAACCGAATGTGCACCTGCAGCGGTAACCCAAACCATCATTATCTGTTCTGTGGCTGAGGACACAGACCTGTTCACAGCCCCCATTGTTATCTCCACATGGGTTGTTAACTAGAGGAAAAAATATACAGGGTTAAATCTCAGTTAGAAATGTATGATTGCCCAAGACATGTGAAACCACTTTGAGCCCTGTAGGTGAAACAGAATAATGGGTTTGAAACTCAGAAACACCACTGCTGGTTGTTGCTGTGTACATCCACATTTACCTGCTCTGACTCTCCCACCTACTCTCAAACTGCAACACACAGGGTTCCCACAGCTGGATAACTTTGGGAATTCTTCTCCCCAAGACAATTATGTCAGACCCTGTCTGCTAGCCTCAGTGGTTAGAAAGTAACTGCCTCTCCCCAAAAAACTTTAGGGTTATTTTTACCATTCATAAGATATAATAAATAACTATTATTCACTGGATGCTCACTTTGTAAGTAAGCCAATTTACAATCAATGACTCTAAGAGCTAAATATTATTATCTCAGTTTTATAACTGCCCAAGATTATTCAGCAACTGAACTGGAAGTCAAAGCCAGATCTGATTCCAAAACCTTACATGCCTGCAATACAAACCAGTTTATACTTCCAAAACCCATTCTCAAAGGAATGAGTGAAAAAGCTCACTGTACACAAAGCTTTTGTCATGGCCAAAAATGTCATGTCTGCTTTGAAAATTACCTTCTTAACCTTTGACTTACTCTTTAAAATTATCTCTTTACCTTCTCAGGTGGATTGATTTAGGGAAACTACAAAGAAAAATAATTTGGATGATAAAATTGGGTAATATTTTTGGTCAAGGACAAATAGGAATTTAGTAGCTGATAAACTGATTATTGCAAATAAGTATTTCAAAAATGTTTTCAGGGGCAGCATGCATTTTCAGCTAACGTATGTTTTCCCAGGATGAATACACTGAAGGATATTCACCTGAATGTATCAGTTCTAGTGGCTGTTTTTTTGTTTTAAAAAAATAAATAAACCTAATTATAGTCTTTCACCACTGTAAAGTCAAACCCGCCCGCCACTTAACAAGGGAGTTTTAAAGTAAAATCTGCCTTTCCGTGAATTAATGTTCATTGATTGTAAACTTTCTATCAACACAGAAAAGAGCCATATACAGTCATAGTCGTGCCAATTTAAAACAAGACTTACTATAAAATAACAGAAGTCTATACAATGTCTGAATCAAAATAATTTCTTTTTTTTTTTGATAAGTGACCAGCCTATGACACCAAACACAGTCAGCCTATGACAGACCCAATGCAAACCAAAGAACAGGTGTCATACATATACAACAGAGAAGAAGAGAAATTGGTTCTGACGTCACCTCAACTTGGGCATGTTATTTCCTTCTTCTGGGCCTTGATTTCCTCAAATTTAATATTAAAGGATTGAATACAAGATTTCTCCTAGTAGAATGAGAATACATATTTTGGTTTGCTTTGTTTGCTGTCTGTCCCCAGCATTTAGACAGGACTTGGCACATTGCTGGTGCCAATTAATATCTGTAAAAGACATCTCTAAGTTCCCTGTAGATTTGGCATTTTAACTCTGAAATACGTCAATTTCTCCAGAAGGCCCCAGGATCTACAGAGCCAATTTCAGAGAGTTTAACTCTCTAGATAACCCTCCACATATTTGACCCACCTAAGTCTCACTAACTTCCATGGCTGTGAAAAAAAATCTTTCTACCAAGGCCAGTACTGAGCAGGATTTTCATTGTTGTGGGGCAAACATACCATAAGGCTGCCTGAGGGAATGATAAACAGTCACTCCAAAGGGCCTCAGGGAGGTCTGGAGGTACACTTGTGGACTGGTCTCCGTGAACTTGTTTGCCTTCATTACAGCCATCTTTGTCCAATCAGTAAAGTATACATAATCTTCAAACAAGCTTATTCCAAAGGGATGAGGAATGAGTGAGCCTCCGTAGACTACCGTCTTCCTGTTGCAAAAGATGTATATCACACAATTTTTTTTACCTTTTTTTTTTAATTTTTTTTTAAGTTTTATTTATTTTTGAGACAGGCAGAGACAGAGTATGAGCAGCGAGGGGCAGAAAGAGAGGGAGGCACAGAATCCGAAGCAGGCTCCAGGCTCTGAGCTGTCAGCACAGAGCCCGACTTGGGGCTCAAACTCACAAACCATGAGATCATGACCTGAGCCGAAATAGGACGCTTAACCGACTGAGCCACCCAGGTGCCCCATACCTTCATTTTGATTAAAGGTGAAATTAGTTCAAGTAAATGCATAAAAAGCTAAGTAATCTCTTGATCCAAATGTAGAATATATAGAAAAATATTTTTAAGTTGTAGGTATATCTCCACCTACATTTGATAGAAAGATTTTCATGTGTCTCTTGGGAAAGACCCTTGAAAATAAAATTCTATCCCCAGTCCTAGTTTATTCTAGACTTTTTGAAAAATTACTGTTTTCTCACATGCTTCTTTAAGGTTGTCTCACAAAAAAGGGGAAGGGGGTTAAGATGTGAGATACCATTTTGAAATCCATAGGTGAAAGAGTATAACAAGGGAATGGAAATGTAGTAGCAGATACCTTCAACTTACTCCACACTGCAGCATTAACCATTTCTTAGCAATTAGGGAGCTGGATAGTAAGTAGAACAATTCCAGAACAACCATACAGACCTATTCCTGATGTCATTCTGGAAAACCAAAAAATAGCACGACTACTGCCATGCCTCAGGATAAACCTGTTTGCTCACCACACTTGTAGTGGAGGCACATAGTGGCCAGAGCTGCTTACGTAGAAGAAAATACAAGTAAAAGGTGCCAAGCAAGGACAATGTCTGCCATAAGTTCTTCTATATCAGTGATAATTCACTTAGGCCACATAAAGAAAGTGAAGTAGAAGCTGGTTCTGAGAAAAAAACTTATTTTTTGCCTCGTGGCAAAATAGAAAGACCTTCAAGAAAAATCTTAAGAGCCCTGAAAACAAAAATGCACTATAGAACTCTAAGAACTGAAGATGCTAAGGTTTCACACCAAAATGTAAAAAAAAAACAAAAGCAAAAAACAAAAACAAAGAAACCTAAGGGGGCAAGTAAGCACACACTTTAAAACACTCAATAATGACATGGCACATTAAGATTAGAGAATGGTTTTTCTTTTTCATTTAGCAAATTCCAGAACCCTGAATGCCACCTGCTGGCACAGCAATAGGCAGTGACTTTATGATTTCAGCTGTACTCATGAGCTTTAATATAGCTCTTTGATGTTGCTTCACAGCCAGCAAAGCACTCAAATATTTCTGAAACTACACTTATTTTTTTATGTTTTATGTTTTACTTGAACTTTAGCATAAAAATAGGCTATCTAATATAATGTCAAAACACCTGTGAAAGAGAAAAAAAATGTGGGCAATTTCTCAATTGTTTTTGTACGACTTATTGGGTTGATTGATATTTTATGTTAAATTGATTCATATTCTCATTATGGGAACCAGTTTCAGTGATAAGAAGTCACAGTCTTAATATCCAATCACTTCATTTCATCAAGTAGAGATTGTTTTAAGAATCTGAAATCTAGTGGTAAACTGTGATACCCTTAAAATATAAAGAAGAAAAAAATATAATATTCCTTCCATTAAGAAAACAATAAAATCAAGTCATTTGGAAAATTAAATTGGCCAGTTTATTTGCTGAATCCACAGAGTAGTTTTTGCTAGTCAAATTTAAAGACTATGGTTTAACCAATTTTTGAAAATATGAAAAAGAGAGAAACTAAAACAGTTAACAATTGAACTAATACAGTTAACTGTAATCAGACTAAAAAGATGAAATAAAAAGTATGTCATATGTTGGAGAACAGAGGGTTACTACTGGAGAGGTTGTGTAAGGGGCATTAAGGAATCTATTCCTGAAATAATTGTTCCACTATATGCTAACTAATTTGGATATAAATTAAAAAAATAAATAAAATCTAAATAATAAAATAAAATTTAAAAATGCAAAAAAAAAAGTATGCTATAGTTTATGCTCAAATATTCTTAAGTATCTTTGAAGTACATCAGGTGAAAAGCAAGTCAGAATTTCTCTTTGAAATTTGAAATACATAAGGGCAGAGTAAAATCCAATTAATTCCCACCAGATTATGCTAAATAAATAATAAAACGTACTTATTCACTGGGGGAAAGTTAGAAAGCTAAACAATAAAGTGTTCTTTGGAAACAAACCATAAGGGACCCAGAGAAATAAATGGACTCAGGAGTTAATGAAAATAATGTGTTCCATCTGGGAGTGGGGGAAAGGTTGGAGAGGAGAAATCAAAGAACAAATGCTCTTCGTAATAATGAGTATTAACATGGAACACAAGAAAAGTTAACAACAATCCAAAAACAAAACCTTGTCGCTTCATGCAAATGTCAACACAAAAGTTATTCAAGATATTGAACCCACAAAGTCCGTATTTTTTTGAGAGGGGGGAGCACAAGTGAGCAAGGGGCAGAGAGAGAGAGGGAGGGAGAGAAGCGGGGCTCACCCAAAGCAGAGCTCAAGCTCACCCCATGGGGGACTTGAACTCACCAACCATGAGATCATGACCTAAGCCAAAGTCAGATGCTTCACCAACTGAGCCACCCAGTAATTTAATTTTAATTAAAGTATTTTAATTCTGGTCCTGCTATGTACCCCTCTCCATAAATTTATATATATACTATTTATAAATATTTATATTTATATGTATATAATTTTTTCCCAAACTTATGAAGCTATAAAAAATACTTCTTACCTTTGAATTCCATCATAAGTTACAGTCTCAATGTAATCAAACCGGCAGTCCACCCAGTAAACACGCTTTGATACTATATCCAGGGTTATCCCAGCAGGCCATCCCAATTTTGTTTTTACCAAGTCTTTCCGGTTGGTGCCATCCATGAAAGCCCTTTCCACCTTAGGTTCCCCAGAAAGGCTCTCCCAATCTGAGAAAAATAAATAACTACAAAAGAAAAACAAAAGATGACAGTTATTTTACAAGTTTCTCTGGAAAATATTTTTTTAGGTTGCTTGGATCAATGGAAATTTTCTCCAGAATCATCGGAGTATAAAACAACAAAAGAAAAAAATCAGAGACTATGAAGGCCAATCAGGAGAGTCAACAACTCCAAATAGCAACCATTAAAATGCACTGATATGGCAGCCTAAAAATTCATGTCATGAAGTACAAATGAATAATCATCATTCACCAACATTTCAGTAGCCCAAAGTTCAGACAAGCCTTCTAATTTTTTTTTAAATGTTTATTTTTGATAAAAAGGGAGAGACAGAGTGTGAGCAGGCTCCAGGATCCAAGCTCCAAGCTGTCAGCACACAGCCCAACGCAGGGCTCGAACTCACGAACTTCAAGATCATGACCTGAGCCGAAATCAGACTCTTAACCGACTGAGCCACTCAGACGCTTAACCAACTGAGCCACCCAGGCACCCCCAAGTGTTCTAAGATCCAACTTTGAGAATTTGGGAGAAAGCTAAGTCTCCTATAACTGTTTTCAAATGTGGACACAAGGAAAATTTGAATTTACACCTGCAGACAAGTAAGCATTACCAATCTTGATGGTGTGTCGCACATTAAACAACTTGTAATTAGGTATTACCATTGTCATCTCAATCCCAGTTTGTAACAATTGCCAAAAGAATAGCTCCGATCTTCTTTCCCCTCTTTAAAAAACTACAGCTAATTCATGTTAGAATGATCATCTTGATCACGGTGAATCAAAAGCAACATCTAGTTGTAACAACATTATTAGATTGAGTCAGAACAGAGTCTACTCTCTCAGCAGACAAATGTGGCGAACACTAAAAATAAAATTCATATCCCTAAAAAATCATATATTCTTAGTACACCAGTAGAGGTACTCCTTTAAAGCTTCTATGAGTGGAGACATAAAATAAGCATGGGTTTTGGAGCCTACAAGAAATCAGAATTAACCTTTAATTAATCCAATGGATGTTTTATGTATAAGAGGAGAGATAAAGCTCCAAAAATACTAAAATCAGTATGTTTCCACATCTCTTACCCAACAGTTGGGTCCACGGCAATTCCTCTAGGATGCCCCAAGTTTTCGGTTATGAGGGTGAGCCGGTGGCTTCCGTCTATATTTACCATATCTATGCGGTTGACCTTGGTCTCTACTAAATAAAGTTTATTATTAATCCAGTCTACGGCCAGATTCTCTGGATCATCAAGAGAAACAACTTCTTGGATATTTAAGCCATTAATGTCAACTGAAAAAACCTAAAAGAAAGAAAAAACAAAATTACATGTCTTAAGCTGTGGGCACTGTTTTCCTATATTCATTCAGTATATTTATCATCTATGCTGTACCAATCAGTCAGCTGGACTTAAAAAAAAAAATTCACTGAGATTTGCTAAAATATTTCATATAATGGGTTCCTAAGGAGAAAGTATATTTCAAAGTATATGTAAGGCAAATATAAAAAATTTGGATTTTTTTAAAATCCTGCATTTCTAATTCTTGGTAACTACCAAAAGTTTCATTAAAGAATGTGGATTTTTTTGTGGAGGAGGTGGTGATGGTTTGTTTTGATTTTTAGCTGTAATCAAATCAGTATTATTAATAATCCAAATTCTCATTTTTTAGAATTTTTATGCAAAAGTCATCACATAATTGAATTAAAATTTTACTAATAGTACAGAAAATGTGACAGGAAGAAATAAAATTCCATAACTCTTTAGAAGCCTCTAAAGTTTGTTTTAAAAATCTCTATTGCAACACTCAATGTTGAAATTAAATCTGTCACACTTTCCAAATAAGACAGCATAATGAAATTTTGGCTGTTAAACAAAGTGTTGTCAATATTTGTTACCGAATCTTCCATTACAGTTCCATTTAGAAGATGCAGGTAAAATCTGATTTTTATCATCCAAAGCAACAGAGTAGTTTTTACATTTTAAATGATCAAGTTTCAAAAATTACTACCAAATATCTGTCCAGTTTTGAAAGAATGTCTACTATTTCTTTTAATTAGGCTTTTGGACTCCATTTCGAATAAAATTAAAAGTTGCTCAAGGCTAATCCATATAATAGACTGCTTTGTTTAATAGGTCACATGTAATAGTATAGCATGGAAAAGGTGCTGATTAACACAAAATATCTCAAGGGCCTTTTTTGTTAGAAAACAAAAGAACTTTCCCCTTCACTCCCCCAAAAATGAAAGCTATCAACACTTTGTGCTTGGGGTTCTATCAACTCCCAAGCTACACTCCTGAAATTTCTATTTACCTTATCTTGCACAGTGTCAGTCCAAAAGACCCTGTGTAGGTGATAGTGAAAATCCACACCCACAGCCACTCCATGATTTTGAGACTCTACCAGCATGGAAAAGGTCCTTCCATGAATATCACCAATTAGCAAATCCCGACCGTTGGAGAAAATAACGGAGGCCTGCTCAGCTAAATGTGAAGAAGGAAGGTATTATCACACCTTTAAGTGAACAAACATATGCATATCACTCTCTCAGAAGAACTTACAACTGATAGGCTTCCTGCCTTTTCAAATACTTCTTCTATGTTATCTTATTTCATTTTAAAATACACTTCTGAGGCAGGCATATGGGTGTCATTCTACCCAGTTTACAGATAAGCAAATGGAGGCAAAAGATGTTTGATGAAGTGTTCAAAATCAAAGTAAGTTAGGAACAGAGTCTACCAAGAATTCAAGTGTCCTGACTGCTAGTCCAATGTGCTTTCAAGGACACTGAGGGGAATACATCAGGTATTTTCAAGAATCCTCTGTGATATGGGCACCTTACCCCATGTGCAACTTCAGATTATGTAAAGCACAGAACATATCTTAAGGATTACTGGGAAATCACTGTTAAAAATATGGCAATGATGATCCAAATCTGCTTTACCTACAAACTCACAGGCTTGCAAAATGACATGAGTATCAAGATTTTCCTCACAGTCTTGTCTGCAATGGCTAAAGGATCAAAAATGCAAAGGATAAAAAATGATATAAAAGTCCATTAGTAGGGAAATAGCTAAATAAATAATATACATCCAAAAAATGGACTATTATGCTACCATAAAAAAAGTGAAGAAAAGTTCTGTGTTGATACATATCAGCAAAATGCACAACCGTGTGTATAGAAAAATAGAATTAAATACCTATACTTGTACATTCTTATTTATGTATTTAACAATCACTAGAATTGAAATAAACAATGATATCCATGGGATAAGGGAAGTGGAAACTGGGCAGAGAGAAACAGAGATGGAGAAAGACATTTTTATAGATTAGAGTTTTTGAACATATGAATTTATTATCCATTTAAAAATAACTACATTTAGTTGTTAAAAAATCAGCTGTACCAAAAAGCTATTACACAGCAAGCCAGATTTCGTACAGGAAAATAACTTGGAAATGGGCAATTGATCAATTATATGAACAGATAAATGTCAGGCCAAAGGAACTTCAAAATAATATGTGAAAAAAAACATTGGCGAAAAGAAACAAAGTCAAGATCTTCTATCCCAGAAATGCATGATTCAATGACAAAATGTCATGATAAATGGAGGAGGGGGAATACCTTTTCTTTTTTTTTTAACAGATTTTCCCCATAAATTTTCTATACTACAGTACTCTTAGATTGATTCCAACCAAACATCCAGAATGAGGGCATTCCCCAAAATTCCAACCCAAGTTTCATAGGTCCATTTGGAACCACCCCTAAATGTTTCATAAACAATACCAAAATTATTTCTATAGATACTAGTCACCCACATTTGTGGTAGGTAAATTAAAATTTAAATGTACAAGTAACATACCACAATTAAATGTTGTGGATGACACAAAAGCTCAGACTCAAAGTGGACAAGCAACCAATTAAAAAACTATATGAATAATGGTCATAATTAATCCACAAATTGGTCCCTAAGAAACAAAGTATAAAATTTACGTGGACCCGTTCTTCTGCCAGCAGGGCCCACTCCTAATTTGTGATGAAAAAACCCTGCTATCCACATAAATGATGATATTTCTTTTGTCATCTGCTATGGAAGGAGGATATTTCCTGTTTCCGGTTCCAATATATGGCAAGCGTACTTAATTTACTCACAGGAAGTATTAGCTTTGCAATGTTGCTGATGCTCCAAGACATACCCTTCTGCGCAGTGGCACTGGTGATGGCCAATTCGGTCTTCACACATCTGGTCACAAATTCCCCATATCTGGCAATCATTAAAATCTGCCACATGGGAAATAAATATTTATAACCATGTTTACCAGCATTTTTTGAACACACTCTGACAGAAGTCTTGGACGGGCCATATAGGAATGTGGTGATGCCCATATCTAAATAAGTACCCTCTGGAGGTAGCCCAGATTCTAGGCATACAATAAAAAATAGGAATTCAGAACAGGCATCTTCATATTATGGAAATAATATGATATTTCCATAATAAATAATAATAAATCTAAGATGATTTAAACAGTTTTTTTTTTAATCTGCACAAAGGATAATTTTACAGAGGATGCACAGCACTGCTTAGATTCATAGCCTTGTGGTATTGCATTTCATTTTTTAATGTTGATTTACAAAATACCTGAATTTCTTCCCTTCAAAACTGTGTTTTCCCATATAGCAGCCACTAGCCCACCGTGGCTTCCTAAATTTATATTTCGATTAATTAAAATGAAAATTGGGGCGCCTGGATGGCTCAACTGGTTAAGCATGTGACTTTTGATTTTGGCTCAGGTCGTGATCTCATGGCTTGCACCTTGCCAGCGCAGAGCCTGCTTGGGATTCTCTCTCTGCCCCTCCCTCTCTGCTCTCTCTCTTTCTCTCTCAAAATGAATAAACATTTTAAAATCAAATAAAATGAAATAAAATTAATAATTCATGTTCTTAGTCTTACTTGCCACATTTCAAGTGATCAACAGCTAGATATGATCAAGGGTTACCATATGTGAAAGTGTAGATATAGTACATTTCCACCATTGCAGAAAGTTCTATTGGACAGTGCTACATCAGAATAAAGTAAGACCTGCCCTATATCTATCCCATCAAGAAGTTACAAAACTGTAACTGCAATAAAGTATTTGGAAAGATTCATTTGCCCAGCTGCCTTTCCTCTGACATCAAAAATTAAACCAAAAATTAAATTTAAATCATTTTTAAGACATTTTTAAAATATCTTCTCTTCTACTTATTCATTAACTTCTTATTCATTCATTCATTTAATAAGTGTTCATTGGAAGTCCATTATATGACTGAGTAGGGTTTACTGTCACCATTGTCCTAGTTCTACTTTCTAAAACTGACATATAAACAATACAGTATGGGGGGGGGGGAGAGAAGCAGATGGAACAACATAAAATATATCGAGTCTTTCTCAAAGATTGTACACCTTAAGGGCTACAGAAATTGTAGCCTATCCTTAGTAGATTGTTGCCAAATATTTCATTTGACCCTCCAAATTCACATCCACTCTTCAGTCTCCTTCACCCTGCTCTCTTCACCTGGGAGGAAGACCATCACATCCTATACCAACAGGTTCTCAGTAAATTATAATTTCTGAAAGCATTGTACCCTAGGGTCTAGAATTCTCCACATTTCTAGGACCCGATTACATTTGCAACAAATGTCACAGTTGTGAATTAGGTTCTACTATACTTGCTGCGTGGCCCTCTATCTCACAACTCCCCAACTACAAAGCTCAAGAAAGCGCTGGGATGAAGCTGAAGTTTCCAGTTTTCCCTCAAGATCAACTACAACAACATGGGCCTACATGGCCCTTTCCAAGAACTGTGACTAACCAAAGGAAAACATTAATCCAATTTGGACATGACAAGGTAAAAGGCATGTGTATATAAATAAAAGGCCTTTCATGACTTATCTCTTGTGTGCCCTCACCTCGGCCCTGAGAAAGCACCACCTGAGGCTTCACCTCAGTAGAAATGAAAGTACAGGATATTCGCCCTCAAATTCCCAGAATGTCATGACCTCATTTTGAATGCAAGACCGATGAGAATATGTCTTAAGGGCCTGCAGTCACCCCGGGAACAGGAGTTCTGATGTCAAACAGAAGAAAACCAAAGGTGAAGAAGTCATAACTAAGAATTCTCGGGTGCAAATGCCCTTCCTATCACCTGGGCTACAAGTACTTTAAAGGTTGAATGAGTGTATAAAATCACTGTCACTTTTAATGAATGAATAAGATTACAGTCTGCATTACGGAGAAAAATGAAGGATAATTACTACACATCATCAGCCAAAGTGAAAACAAGAAAAATTAAAGTAGACTTGAGGCTTTTGATGAGAATAGAAAAGTAGTGCAAACTGTCTAAAACCCTAACACACTGCTTTATAATGCCACCTCCCACGCCATTACCTTTACCTATTTTTCTTTCCTTTTTATTCTTTGTCACCTCATACCAACAGATACTGCTTTGAAAATAATTCAAAAACCCCTTTTTAGCTTAGACCCCCTTGGACACCCTCTGATCCGTCAGGTTGTCTGAAATCCCACCATGCTGAATGACCTCCCTGCCCTAACTCCGTACCATGATGTCATTCCGTCAACAAACAGCATGTCCTGTCAATCAGAAACAATAACCCTGGTAAACTGCTTCAGCATGCCTCGGAGGCTCCACAGCCAGGTCAAGACTACCAAGGGCAGATGAATGGTAGAAGTCCACAAGATTACTTGTCAGGATTATTCAATTTTATTCTTGATTACCACTGAGGCATTCACTGGGGAGCCATGTCTAAGATGATAGATGTTGCATAGGTTTCCAACACCTGAAGCCTCTGTAATGAGCCAGCCATGCAGGGTTACAGTCATACAGAGAGTGTTTATTGAGTTGAAATGCTTGAAAGAGCAAACCAAAAGAATTTTCCTAAAAGCCCTGCTGAAACAAGTGTAACTGGTTTTGTAATGTCACATATCAAAACTAATGTGTTCTCTTTACAAAGAGAGCAAAACACAGTCTGTGAAATAAATGTTAACCCAGCTTCAAAGAACACATCTTTGAAAAACAGAGATCACAGAAAAGGTCTCTACAGGTGGCACGGGACCTGACAATCACAAAGGCCCCCAACTGCAGACTTTTGAGTTTATCTCCAAATGAAGTCATCTGTACTAAAGTCCCAGGCACACACTGCAGGGATTAAAAAAAAGATGTTCATCATGTAAGTTAAAACTAGTGCCGTAGTATTAGATCAACGACTTCCAGTGTGCTAGGAACTGGGTGAGTTTTAGAAACCCTGAAATTATCTTATGCCACAGCAGAACATTGGCATTTTCTGTATTACATTCACTAATAGGTTAAATGTATTTTTAAAAACTCATTATGACAGTTTTCATTTATTTCAGACTTCAAAACAAAGTGGCCCAGACCTCTGACAAGTAGCCCTAGACACTTGAAAATAGAACCCAAAGCTCATCATAGACTTAGCTACTGGGGGGAAAAGTGTTGGAAAATGTCTAAGAACAGGTTGTAGGGCATCACAAAACTAAGCCAAGGATTCTGAAAGAGCAATCACTTTTACTGAATAGACTTCACGGCCTATCAAGTTCCAAATGCAACGCAGCTCAGCAGCCGTCTCAGTCCCCTCTTCGGGGAGTGAGAGAAGAAAAAAGAGAGAAGCTGATGGAATACTGAGAATGTGGCTTCTGGTATTTCTATTGGAATTCCTTTTCTACTAAGAGAAAGGAGAAATGCCTAGAGAACTAAAAAGACTAGAAATCGAATTGGCAGGTGGGTGGCAATAAGTGGCGGGGTGGGGCGGGGGGTGGGGGGGTAGACCCTGACATTTGCCAAAGACAAAAGGAGCAGCCTTGCACCCACAGATGAACAGCACTCTGAGGAAAAGGGGACGCTGCCTTCACAATGAAGCCAGGCAGCACAGGCAGGGGCTCAGAAAACCACCTAACAGTTGAGAACACTCAAGTGACCGGTATTTTTTAATTACTTGACTGCATCCCCAATCTGATGATGGTGGTGGTGATGATGATGATTGTAATAATAAAACACAAAAAGTGTCCTGATTTCATTTAATGCCCGTTACAGATCATCATCTTTCTTTATAGAATATTTTCAAATGGTTAGAAATTTAAGGGCTTCCTTAAATAATTTTGAGTTGTCTCTGAGTCTTCAGAATCTCTTGGAGTGATTTGTGTAAAGCACATGTCTTATCTTATATGCATGTCTTGTCTTGTGACATGTCTTATATTCAACAAGTAACTATACTGTTACTTCAGGGGAACAATCAGATCATGGGCAAACTTTGGGGCATGGTCCCAACATTAGAAACCTAAAATTGCCTCCTTTGAACACCACAAGGACCACCTTAATTGGATTGCTTAGCGGATATAAAAATCTTATTTTTCTTTGGCATATGACACATAAGTGAGTCCCATTATGGTTCTCAATAACACTGAGGAATAGACTTTCTCAAAAGTTTCAAGTTAAAATTGTAAACCAGAGTTAATTTGTGGCATTAAATTTTTTTCTGGCTGTGAACAGTTATTAAGATAAACCATATTTGATATAGTATAACCAAATTGGAAGCCATGAGCTGAGACTACAGACTGAATAACTTCATTACTTTTACCCAAATTCAGTATTTTTGGCCAAATTATATTAATATTTTGGAAATTACTTCAGGAGAAGCACTTTTGTAAAAGTATGTCTTACATATGCCATGTCTTTTTATTCAGAAAACCCTGAAGAACCCCTTATTTGGAAGGAATATCAAAAGAACACAAATATCCTAGGAAAAATCTGAATTATCTATCTTTTGGAGATCCATAGATGACTACCAAACTTAATTTTAAAGAATCATTACAGTTACCTTCCAGATGCCCTTTTGCCAACAACAGTAAAAACAAAGTTAAAAAAAAAAAAAAACCTGGGGGCGTCTGGGTGGTTCAGTCAGTTAAGCATCTGACTTTGGCTCAGGTCATGATCTCACTGTTCATGGGGTCAAGCCCCACATCGAGCTCTGTACTAAAAGCTCAGAGCCTGGAGCCTGCTTCAGATTCTGCATCTCCCTCTCTCCCTGTCCCTCCCCTGCTTGCACCTGTCTCTCTCTCTCTCAAAAATAAACAATAAACATTAAAAATAAATAAATAGAAACCCCTATGGACACTTTCTGCTAATACGTTTGTTTGTGTATCAAAAATCAGAAAGAAGGAAAGAAATCTGAGCATTAAAAATCACTGTTTAAATCCTACAAAAACTAAATTGATGTTACTTGGCCATAGTAATTTTCCTATCATCAGACCCCATCCTAATCTCAGAAGGATGCAAAGCTGGCTCACATCACACTCAAAAATTTCCTAGTGGGAAAAATCATTGTTACAATTCAGGTAAGAGAGATGTGAGAAGTATCTGGTGCACCAGCATCTACTTCAATGCCAGCCAAATGAAGCAAAATGACAGTGTCTACTCTTGAACCAAGTTTCAAGAATCTTCAAACACAGGTGAAATCAATAGGATTAACAACAAGCATGGCATGGGTACTGACTGGCCACCGTGGCCAGTGGAGCAGAGAGCTGATGATCTGTGTTACGTGACCACTCTTTAGTTGCTGAGTCCTGAAGAGGTATGAGCATCCTGGAGAAGAGGCCAGGGGTGAGAAGAAGCCATGTGGTAATACATCCACATGCATGTAATACCATATTAAACAACCAGTGTGGCCACACCAACCCTGCTTCCAAATACTAAAAAACACGAAAAGATTTCTTCCTTCATTATGTTGTGGACAAGTATCCACGTAGCTAGTCAACCCACTCAAAAGAACCACTCTTTTGCCTTGTGCATTTCACAAGTTTCTCAGACTTAAAACTTCCTATTGTCCAGGTTTTCTATGGGGACTGTGTTGGTCTTTGTTATAAAGATAGTCACTCCTATCCACAAGTATAAACACCTTGATGTCAGAGATCACATAACACATCAGTGTCGCAGCATTGCACTTGTGATGAAACACAAGGCACTCCCACCTGTCACTTACCAACACAGGTGCGGGTGTTATTTTGGTCAAGGATAAAACCTAGGGGACAATGACATATCCCTCCATTTGGTGACGGGTGGCATTGGTACTCACAGCTCAATATAGAACACAAATTCACATCTAAACAGAGAAAAACACTTTGTTAAATAAATAGTGAACTCTGGACAAGACTGATTTACCTATAAAGTAAAAGCTTCCTTTATCAAACCTAAAAGTTAATTAAGCATGTAGTAGAGACACAGAAATTATTACCATTCAAGCCTTCCTGCAATTTTATGCAATAAAAGCTCAATCCTATTTTTAAAAAAATAAATCCTTTTAAAGTTATAACTACATGCAAGTCAAGTCATCTTAAAGGCGGTTTATGGAAAAATCAACTCATAAGCCTATCTTTTTGTTTACATAGTAGAAAAAAGTCAAGAATTCCCAAGTGACTGGATTGGCAACATGAAACATGTTAACCATGGCTACTTCTAAACAACTACTAGATAATTTATAGACTACAGGTCATAAATTGTATTCCCATATAGGACACTCAATTGTCCATACAGTTGATGGATTGACGGTGGGGGGATATTCTACAACCATTTAGAAAAAAAAAGAAAAACTGGGGTGCCTGGGTGGCTCAATCAGTTAAGAGTCTGACTTAGGTTAAGCATTTTGGCTAAGGTCATGATCTCATGGTTCATGGTTCAGAGCCCCGCATCAGGCTCTGAGCTGTCAGCCTGCTTCGAATTTTGTGTGTATCTCTCTCCCTCTCTCTCTTTCTCTCTGTCTCTCCCTCCTCCACTCACTCAGTAAATAGATAGATAGATAGATAGATAGATAGGAAAAAAGAAAAACTAAAGTTAGGTATATATCCCAGAAACCAGAAGGTTCTTTTTTTTTTTTTCCAATATAGCCAGATAAGACTTCTCCATAAGTATAAGCCAGAGAATAAAATCTCCAGAACACCTTTAGAATCATCAAAATTGCCATTAAAACCATTCTGCTTGGGTGAAAGAAGAAACACCACAAATATTTTGAAGCTCCTCCCATTAAGAGATGGAGTTTGTTTCATCAATCCATTGAATCTAAGCTTGGCCAGATGACCTGCTTTGGCCAATAACAAATTTAGCAAACATGACCTAAGAAGAGGTTCAAAAGAGCTCATTCGCTAGGGTTTGCCTTTTCTATCACCATGTGGAAAAAGACTAGACTGGGTTTTCATTTTAACATCTTTGATGTGTCAATGAGCCGGTCTAGGCCACAAAACTTCCTAGCCAACCCAAAGGACCACGAGAGATAAATATTACTTGGTTTAATCCAGTAAGTTTTAGGATAGTTATGCAAACACCAATACTCTCTGTATTTGGCAATCTATTATAGAAAAACAGAAACCTCTTTATCTGAGGGGTGCCTGGGTGGCTCAGTGGGTTAAGCTTCCTACTTTGGCTCAGGTCATGATCTCGTGGTTCGTGAGTTCAAGCCCCACATCGGACTCTCTGCTGTCAGCACAGAGCCTACTTTGGATCCTCTGTCATCCTCTCCCTCCCCGACTCATGTGTGCTCTCTCTCAAAAACAGTCTTCATCTGAAAACTACCCAGATAAATTTCCATACTCACCACAAAATCGTCCTTTGGTAATATTGGTTTCATCTTCTCCTCCTGGACAATCTAAAGTCCCATCACAAACCTTTAAAACTGGGATGCATTTTCCAGACTCTGGACAAGCCCATTCGCCTGGGTAACATTCACGAATATGATGAGTACTGCTTTCTGCAGGGGGTGGAATAAAAGAGACACAGGCCACATGGGAGAGGGAGCCAACTCTTTTTAATCAATATAGAGAATATAGACCAGGTGGACAAGAGAAGTCCACAAGTATTCTTAGTAAACTAGTATTTCTAACTGCACTACCGGGCTTTTACTGAGATGAGAAGTGGCAAATGGAATTATTCAAGTTCTGTTCTAAGATAGGCAGACAGATTATAAGAGTAAGAAGACACATGGACCTGAATTATCAAACAAACTAGATTAATAACCCCTAGAAGAAAATGCAGTTAATTTAAATCCTGAATTATAGAACTAGGGTTATCAAGGTAATAGCAAGTTTCCTGAGTTTTTATTTTGTTTTTGTCTGTCCTTTTTTTGGTTGTTCTTTTTCTTTAGTGAAATGTCATCAATGTAAGAAAAACTACAACTAAACTGCAGGAAGACTGCTGCCTGGAACACTGAAACCAATGGATCTTCCCCAAGCATCACTCTTACTATATCAGGGGCTGGAACAGTACAGGACTTGCTTTATGCTGTGGGCGTTAGTAACTTCTGAACTGTTGGAGGTACTGCTGGTGAAGGCGGTGAATATCATTGTCAATTTCCTTCTCAAAGAATCTTGAAACAATTCCCTGGGTAGCAGAGTCTCCTGCAACTACCAATCCCTAACTCTTTCTCTCACACGTTGCCTATCTTCTACCACTGGATGTCAGTGGCTTGTGTGGTTGAAAATCCGAATTTGAAAACAGAAAAAAGTCAGCATATGTTAAAGAAGAGGGACAGACTGCCCCACCTATTCTGCTTTAATGATGACAGGGAAGAAATCATAATTTATTCTATAATTGGGTCCAGGGTCCTTTTAAGAAAAGCCAGGGGAGTCACCTCCTTCTTCCCCACCCACTAAGTTACTTAAAATGCAGGCAATCCTGAGAATTGCTTATCACAGATAATTTCTAACAAGGAGAGTAGGAATACAAGTTCTGGAAAACACTTTAAGAAAATGCTTTCCAATAAGAATCTCTTCTCCTTACCACATCCATTTTCATCTCCATTATCTCTGCAGTCATCCTCTCCATCACAAACCATATTTTGACTAATGCAGTAGCCATTGGAGCAAGTGAACTGGTTGCCTCTGCAGGTCTCGTAGGCTGGAAGAAAACAGCAGTTGCACTCCAAAGACACAAATCACTTGGGAAAAATCAAGAAGTTCAACTCACTGCCTAAACTGAAACGAAACTGACTCTGTCAATTTAGTCTCTAAAGTATCTCAAAACAAAACAAAACAAAACAAAACAAAAACAACCAGGAAAGAACAGGGGGAAGAGTGGAAAAAAGAAGGGGAGAAAACATAACAGCATCTTTGGGTCAAGGATGTGAACTCAGATGCCAGTCTGTCTCTCAAAATTATAAGGCAGTATGCTATAGGTTGACACAGAACAAAGAATGCAGATTGATAAATGTGCTATAGACAGGTCAACGTCCAGCATGCCCTTACTTTATCACAAGCACCGAAATTGCTATCTAAGACCAAATGATTCTGAGTCACCCATTCTGTGTTGTCACATTCTCTTTAATACAGTCACTGAAATAAGCCCAGGGGCCAGAAAGCAAGTCAGGCATGGCTCATAAAAAGTTAGGGTGATGGGGCGCCTGGTGGCTCAGTTGGTTAACCATCTGACTTCGGCTCAGGTCATGATCTCACAGTTTGTGGGTTCGAGCCCCACGTCTGGCTCTGTGCTGAACAGCTCGGAGCCTAGAGTCTGCTTCGGATTCTGTGTCTCCTTCTCTCCCTGCCCCTCCTCCACTCATGCTCTCTGTCTCTCAAAAATGAATAAACATCAAAAAAAAATGTTTAAAGAAAAGTTAGGATGATACTGAAAATAATTTAGCAAGGCATAGGTGCCAATCAATCAAAATGAGTATGGTTACAAAAATCACAACATTCTAGTACATAAATGACCACAAAAAGGTGCCACCTCATTTTGTGAAATCAGTAAAACTCTCTCACAGAGACTTCAAACTACATATTCCAATAAAATGAGTCCAGAGTGAGAGTGCCTGGGTGGCTCAGTCAGTTAGTGTCCAACTTCGGCTCAGGTCATGATCTCACAATCCATGAGTTCGAGTCCTGCATCAGGCTCTGCGCTGACAGCTCAAATCTTGGAGCCTGCTTCAGATTCTGTGTCTCCTTCTCTCTCTGCCCCTTCCCTGCTCACATTCTCTCACTCTCTCTCTCTCTCTCTCTCTCAAAAATAAATAAATGTTAAAAAAATTACATAAAAAAAATTAGTCCACAGTTGGCAACCATGAGAGGTGATGTGCCTCATAGGCAATTAAAAGGAAAATAAAAAGTAGGGACAGAGTTAAAAAGTGGAGGCAACAAAATCCACCTGCACCACACTGAAACTTTCCTGCCCCTCCAATATCAATGTGGTAAGAATTTCAAAGTAAGGAGGGGAGCTAGGACCACTGCGATAAGGGAACTTCCTCTCCCTTCGAAGTGTTTCTCTCATTCAACTATCAAGGTTATCAGACCCATTACTGAGGTATGGGTAATTTGAGAGCCTAGTGATACAATACACCCTGTACCCTTGTAGCCTAAGGGGGAAAAATGCACACTGTCCATCAGCAATCCTTCAACTCTACACAGATCCTTAGAAGATAAAAGAGTCCAGGTCTAACTACACTGCTGAAACTCATGCCATGAGGCCTAAGTGATCTTCTGGCTCCATCTGCCATCAGACATAGTGACCCTTTTGTTTGAAAAGAGTGGTACATTCGTCAGAAAATAACTACAGCAACACTCCTAGCAACCTGACCCAGCATAAGGAAATCACCGTACCACAAGAACGTTCATCACCGCCGTCTTCGCAATCAGGGTAATGGTCACAGACATAGATACGAGGGATGCACACCCCAATGTCACACTGGAACTCGTGTTGTGAACATTCCTGAGCTGTGACACAAAGTTAACGAGGGCAAGAAGAAAGAGAAGTTCAATTCCACTGTAGCCATTTAATTTCACAGGAAGATTCTGTCTCAAGTTTAAAAAGAGATTTTTATTATGCAGCAGCATGCTGGTAAATGTTTAACAACCAATTCTCCAGGAACAAAAAGGCCCTGACTCGTAGTGTTTGCCAATTTCCATGGTGCAAATACTCCCACTTCCAAATACTGACTTCAGGCTACCAACATGAATTCACCGAACACAAATTCAGGAAGAGACTGTGGAATTGGCCAGCATAAATGACTGTGCACACCATTGCACATCTTGTATACATTACTCACTGCAATTGCTTTCATCAGAAGAGTCTCGGCAGTCAATTCTCCCATCACATTTCTGACTGCTGTTATAGCAGGCTCCACTGGCACAGGTAAGCTGTTCGCATGTTGGGTATTCTAAAAAAAGGAAAATAACACACAAATCTTAAATTAAGACATTCCTTCTGCATACACTTCTTCAGTGACTACTACATGTTAGACACTAAATGCTGAGCATATACTGGAAAACAAAAGAGACCTGGTTCCTTTTACAAATTACAAACTGGGCTGTGCGCTAATGTGGAAAGTGCAGGGTTCTATGAGAATGCATAGCAGGGGGGAGTCCAGAGCCCAGGGAAGTCTCCCCTGAAGAAGTGACCTATGAGCTCAGAGCTAAAGAATGAGAAGGAATTTAACTTATTCCAAAATGGGACCTTCTTTTACATAATACAGATAACATCCCAGATAGCTAGTGTACTACCAAACAGGCTTTGAGAAGTGAAGGGCTGTTTCTTTTGCCAGAGGGTTGTTTCCTTTCTGAAAACAGGCTTCTAAGTTAGGAGGGATGGGACCACTCAGTAGCTATTTACTCTTACTCAAGCTGCTTATCGTCTCTGTTACCACTTCTTTATCCATACATTTACATAATTTAGTTCACAGGGTAGAGGGACCTCAAAACACAATGTCTACTATCGCATTCTGAAAAGCATAATGTGTTCTACAAGCACAAGTAACTATTACCACATTATACACATATGCTATTAACCAGATGCTTAACTCTGGTTTTCTAGCTCAAGATGGAAAAAATCAGGATGTCCCTTGCAGGAATAACATGCTGATAGTCCCTCTCCTGTGTGTCCCCATAATTGAAACACATACCTCTCGTGATTCCGAATGAAGGCTTCATTCTAGTAGTTGTTTATCTGTTTCCCCCACAACATAATGACACCCTCTTAAGTTCTAGGATCCTGTCTTACCCATCTAAATTTTTTTTTAATGTTTTTATTTATTTTGAGACAGAGAGAGACAGAGCATGAGCAGGGGAGGGGCAGAGAGAGAGGGAGACACAAAATCTGAAGCAGGCTCTGAGCTGTCAGCACAGAGCCTGATACAGGGCTCGAACTGACAGACTAAGATCATGACCTGAGCCGAAATCAGATGCTTAACCGACCGAGCCACCCAGGTGCCCCTTGTCTTACCCATTTTAGAATCCCCAACACTTAGTGCAGGGACTGGATCATTACTCAAGGTGTTCAAGATATGTTAGATATTGCTACTGACTTATCACAGATGAACTTTTTAGGTAAAAAGCTTTCAAAACCATTTTGAACTTCCGCCTTTTATGGTCTTCAATATCCTCCTTCTCAAACTGATATTTTTCTTGGTCTTTTTTTTTTTCCATTAAAGATTGTTCTCATAATGATTCTCATATTATCTTCAAATTTCTCTTTAAGCAAAAGGTATGCCTTAGATAAGGGCTCAAAGACTAGACAATAGAGTCCCACTTTGTGGCTCAATTTTTCATTTAAGAACCTGCTTTGAGGTTTCATAGATGTGGACAGATAATTCCTTAAACAGTCCCAAAGTCTCCTTCAAGCATGAGCAGTGCACAAAATCCTGTGCTGAAACTTTATTAAACTTATCCTGAGTTAACAACGTGCACTTTAATGAAAGATGAACTCTCAAATGATACTTTTCCATTTTTTGTACAGTGAAAGAACCCCAAATATTCTCATCTCCAAAACTTTAAAACTGGACTACTAAGTGTCTTAATACTTAGGTGTACTTAAATAGCCAAAGTTCCATTTAGTTAATCGTATAATAAAATGGAAGGCATTTTAAAATAGCTGATTAAAATTTTTAATTTCTTCTGAATTTTAATTTATTTTTTTAGTAGTCTAAGAATCAGCTTAGGGTTACTGCTGTCTTTTCATCATTGAGAAGGTATGTGTTACAAATATGCCTTCAAAGGGTCATACAGCTCTGTTTATTAATTCTCACTTCAAGAGATGCAAGAGGCCAGTTGAGTCTGGCCAGCAATTCCCCTCCCTGTGTGCCAGACAGCTCCTAGAGTATGTTGTGTAGCCTTTTAAGCAGGAGAAAGATCTTAGAAAACCCTGTCTTTGTAATAGATAAGATATCTGTTTGGAGGAAAATTTATTTGGGGTTGGAGGGTGACTACCTCACTTAAGGTGATTATGGCAGATATGAAGGATCTGGGACAAATATACTGAGAGGATCACTTGTTCTCGCCATCCTGCCTTTTGAGAGCCAGTGCCATAAAACCGGAAAGGGAAGAACTACAACAGTATCCACTGACAAGACTAAAAGTTTTCTGACACGCCTCATTCCCCCCAACAAACAACAAGGCCAGCTTGAGGGCGTCAGGGAGAGTATTGTGATGGTCAGAGGTCAGCAGTTAAACACCAGGAATGAGGAACAGCTTTCTTGTCTCCATCCACAATGATAATGAATCTCTTCTCAATCAGCCAAGAACCTGCCTCAACTCCTACAAGCCTTCTGGTCTATTCTGTGCATAGTTAACTGCGGTATATGCCCATAGGGAAGACTGCATGGAACTACCCGACTCAGCTAAATACTGAAAATATTTGGAGACCCACACAGAGGGAATGGTTCCAAACTATTCACCCTGAACAAAATAAGAAATGAACAGATTCTACTTCCCTTAAAGATTTCTATTACCAACTCCAGGAAATAGGAAGTCACAATACTTTGGGACTGGCAGATACCTAAAATCTTATTTTTTTGGTTTATTTCCTAACCAGGTCAAGAGTCTAACCTCATAAACTTTTTCCCATGGAGCAAACCCATCATGTATCTGAAATGTCCTGCAAGATTTTAAGTAGAGAGAAAATTTAAGAGAAGAGATAATGCACAAGAAACCAGAGAAACCCAACCTTCTAAGTTTTGTCTTAATGGAAAGATTGACAACGATCAAGTAGCCCAAGACCTCTAAAGCTTATCTGACACAAAAATTCACAAAAAGAGGGGCGCCTGGGTGGCGCAGTCGGTTAGGCGTCCGACTTCAGCCAGGTCACGATCTCGCGGTCCGTGAGTTCGAGCCCCGCGTCAGGCTCTGGGCTGATGGCTCGGAGCCTGGAGCCTGTTTCCGATTCTGTGTCTCCCTCTCTCTCTGTCCCTCCCCCGTTCATGCTCTGTCTCTCTCTGTCCCAAAAATAAATAAATAAATAAATAAATAAATAAACCGTTAAAAAAAAATTCACAAAAAGAACACACTTGCTCACACCACCTCTTCCCTCTCCCTTCCTTACTTTCTCCACATGCCAAATGTATGTGTTTGTTCCCCTACAAATGGGAGCTTCCCCCAAATATCCATACAAGATTGGTGTGGTGCTTGAAGATTTTTAAAATTTTTCTATGCTAATGATTTTATTTGAGCAAGAAAGTACCATGTTTAGATAATCAAATAATTAAAGGGTCTGAAGTGGCTTGAAGACTTCATGGAACTCCCAGAATGGAAATCATTCACAGCAGAGCAAGATGTAAATATTAACACTACTCTTTATTATCTTGACAAGAGGGCTGTGAGTACATTCTAGTCTCAGAATTTGGCAAAATGGTCAAAAAGCACATAGAAAAGAAGACAAATTTATTACAAAGAAAGGGGAGACATCTTAAAGGTAGATTATGAAACTTAAGGTAAGATTTAAAGGAAAATAAGAAATTACTGATAAAAGTCTTGCCCAAGATACCTGAGACCTTTCAAGGTCTTAGCCTCATCCTTGTAAGTTAGTTACTCTGGCTAATCCAAAGTAATGATTTGCCAGAAAAAGTTTGCTAGTTTGGCCACCAGCACTTAGTTGCAAGTACTACCCACAGTTAAATAAGCAATGACAATAAAAGCCATCAATAACATAGACTGAAAAGTAGGTGCCAGAAAGTACTCAGTATGTATGAACTCATTTCATCCTTATCACAACCCTATGAGGTAGACACTATTACTCCCATTTATAGATTTCTATTCTATTGATGCTATATATGTACCTTTCTGAGGTTAAGTAATTTAAAAAAGGTCATACAACCAGTAAACTGGAGAGCCAGATTTCAAATTCAGGCAATGTGGCTCCACAATGCACATCCCTAGCATCACAATAGATGTAGCTACTGCTTAGAAGCTTCACAGCAAGCAGTAGGAAGAAGCAAAAAATTAGAGAAACAAAATGAAATTGAATGAAAGAAATAGAAACTCTTAGAAAGATAGTTTTAAAAGGAAAATAAATAACTCTAGAGAAAAAGCAAAGTTTTCGTTTCTTCCATTCAGTTTCCCATCCCACATTGGGAGTCTGGAGTGGTGAGGCCAACTCTAGATTTCAGCAAGTAATGGCATATTCTATTAAGGACTTCAATCTGGTATGATCCAGGAATTCAAGGAAACTCTATGCTAGGAAACAAAGCTTTCCAGGAGTACCAGAACAAACAAGAGAGTCGGCACCAAAAAAATAGACCACAATATAGCAGGGAACTCACTCTACCCCCTCCCCAGTTAAATTCAAATCCCCAAAGTGACTGCCATCATGAACTAGCACCAAAGAAATAAAGCAACATACAACAAAACAAGAGGAAAGTATTTCCTGCCACTCTTCAAAAATAATTAACAATGGCTTTCAATAAAAAGCATATACATAACAAGTTTTATAAAATAGAAATAGCAATTCAGCACCCTAGAAAGAGAAAGCAGGGATGCCTGGATGGCTTAGCCCATTAAGCGTCCGACTTCGGCTCAGGTCAGGATCTCACATTCGTGAGTTCGAGCCCTGCGTTGGGCTCTGTGCAAGCAGCTCAGGGCCTGGAGCCTGCTTCAGATTCTGTGACTCCCTCACTCTCTGCCCCTCCCCTGCTCTCTCTCTCAAAATAAATCAATAAACATTAAAACGAAAGAAAAAGAGAGAGAGAGAGAAAGCAAACACAGTAATCCCAAGGGCTAGTACCATGGGACTAAAATCAAGTTTAATCCAAGTAGCTTTCAGGAAGCAGAAGCCAAAAAGAGAAAACACATTATCTATTCCTATCTGTTCCTTACAGTGATCCTCTGTGACTCATCTGGGCAGAACAAACACGCAAATTTTAACTGAAGAGACAGGAAGAGTACCCGCACCACTAGAATTATGAGAGTGGCCACTTGCAAACCATAGCTAGAAATGGCGTGGCTCAGTCTTCCTATCGAGAAACTGTTCCAGATAATTGAAGATTCATCAGCAAATGATTGCTGCATGAACGTCATTATGCTGAAAGCTAGTTATTCTACAGAGTGCTACGTTCCTTTTCATTAGAATTTCATTCTATCCAACATACATTTATTGAAATCCACCTCCCTGGATACTTTGCTATGAACTGGATAAAGAGATAAACTTTAAAATTACAAGTGAGGTAGAAGTTCCCACAATGTTGGGGGGCCCTGGGTGGCTCAGTTGGTTAAGTGTCCAACTCTTGATTTCGGCTCGGGTCATGATCTCACAAACTGTGAGATCAAGCCCCGCTTCAGGGTCCTCACTGACAGTGAGGAGACTGCTTGAGATTCTCTCTCTCTCCCCCTCTCTCTGTCCCTCCCCTGCTCGCACACCCTCTCTCTCTCTCTTTCTCTCTCTCTCTCTCAAAACAAATAAATAAACTTAAAAAAAAAGAAATTCCCACAATGTTTTAAAAAATATTTTATTCAATCAGGGCACCTGCGTGGCTCAGTTAAGCGTCCAACTTGTGGCTCAGGTCATGATCTCTCAATCCATGAGTTTGAGCCCCGCAGTTCAGAGGCTGGAACCTGCTTCAGATTCTGTGTCTCCTCCTCTCTCAGCCCCTCCCCCACTCATACTCTGTCTCCCTCTCTCTTTCTCTCTCTCTCTCTCTCAAAAATAAATGAGTGACAGTGAGGAGCAGCTCTCTGATAAGGTGACAGTTGAACAGGAGCCATTAGGCTTAGTAAAACAAGGTCATTGGTGGCATTGACAAGAATCCTTTCAGGAGATTGGTGGAAACTGCTGTTTTCAGGGAGTTCAAGAAGGAAAGAGGAGAGGAAATGGAGGCAGTGATATTAAAGACAACTCTATGTAACTTTGTTATAAAAGGGAGCAAAGAAATTGGACAACAGCTGAGAGGGGTCTTGGGAGCTTTTATTTATTTTTTAACTTTTTTTAATTTTTTTTATTTTTGAGACAGAGAGAGACAGAGCGTGAATGGGGGAGGGGCAGAGAGAGAGGGAGACACAGAATCGGAAGCAGGCTCCAGGCTCTGAGCTGTCAGCACAGAGCCCGACGCGGCACTCGAACTCACGGACCGCAAGATCATGACCTGAGCTGAAGTCCGCCGCTTAACTGACTAAGCCACCCAGGCACCCCTTGGGAGCTTTTAATACATATTTATAATGTGCTTGTATGACAATTTATTTTCTTTTAAGTTTATTTATTTTGAGAGAGAGCATGCGTGCAAGCAGGAGAGAGGCAGAGAGAGGGAGAGAAAGAGAATCCCAAGCAGACTCTGTGCTGACAGCGTGGGGTGGACCCCATGAACCCCGAGATCATGACTTGAGCCGAAAACAAGAGTCTGACACTTAACTGATTGAGCCACCCAGGTGCCCCTGATGGAGATTTAAATAAGAAATTTTTATTTCCCCAAGGTTTTGGGGCTCTGAATTCTATCTTGACTGTAAGAACACCAAAACAGGTATGTCTGTGATGTGATAGGTAAGGGTGTCAGTCTCTCTGCTTCTGCTTTCTCACCTGGAGTAGTAGAAAGAGAACAGTAAGAGCAAGGCTGAAGGGGCAGCTTAACCGTGGAACTGAGTTTGAAGAAAAGCATGTTCTTTACGAGCCATCATAGTCTACAGAATGACTTGAATCATCCTCTTTATTCCTCTGTTTCCCATTTGGAGTTTCAGCAATTAGATATATAAAGGAAAATGTTTGAATTCTAAAGAACAGAAAGTCAATAGAAATAAAACTTCACGGACAAAGCGGCCCCAGTTGCAGGCAGACCAAATACTGCTGATTACCAGCAAGAAAGCCTTCATTGTAATAGGGATTTTACCCTTTCTTTGGCATTCCTAAGTATCAAAAGAGAAGTACTGCAAACCAGTGATAATTAGCAATAGTTTTACTCACACCAACATCACTCTAATATGGCACTCGATAAAAACAAAATAATCTGTTCTCTTAACTGGGAAAAACTGTACTAGTTTTGAGCAACTTAAAGTCACTGTAATATATTAACTGAATGACCCATAATTGCTGCATTGTTCTGATGTTTATCTTAGACTCTGCATGAGTGGTTTTTCCTTGATGCTAATCCCATTAGAAGTAAAATGGACTGCAGTTTTGAATCTCCTGTTCCTTGGGGGGAAAAATTAATTGACAGCTATTTAATAGTAGGTGCCATTTTATAGATAGCCAGACTGAAGAATAAAATAACTTGGAGAAAATGAACTTTTACCTGTTTCACAGCTTTTTATAGTAGACATAACCAGAAATCGTTCTCACATAGTAGAATAATCAAAAAATACCTTATGCATATTGGAACACAGCAGACAAAAAGACCAAACAATATGAAAAGCTTTCATACAACACAAATTTGTCTCAAGGATAATCTTTTTAGTGGAATCTTGCTATGTTTGCCTTCCTCATCATCAGGCCCATTCTCTTCCCTCCCCTCTCCCTGCCTCCCTGAGAGAACTCTTATACACTTTTCTTTGTTCTGTACAAGGAATGTCTGGAATAGACACAAGGTGCTCTACGTTGGAGCACAGTGTCTTGATCTTAGAAAGCTTGAAAGGGTAAAGACTATAACCTAGGGGTCTGATCCAACAGTCAGGACTATGAACTACAGGGTCGAGCTTCCTGATCCTTTCAAATATTTGGGGGAAAGAATTAGGTCCTTCCTTGGAGCTTTTCCAACATCATTACTATATTTAAATGATTTCTAGGGGCATAACGTATTTAGACCCCTTCATGTAGACAATCTTACTTCTGAGAAATAGGGAAATGAAAGTCACACTCATAGGCTGATCCTGCATTTGTCCACAGGTAATGATTCCCATGCACCATGACTGCAGAAACAATAGAATAAAGTGTCATGTCTCATGAAAATGATTTCTGGGCAAGCCTTGTTTAATCCTTCATCATATTGTAATGTTCCAATTTAAAACAACTAATAAACAGCTGTTACATATCTGAAGTGAAGTAACTATGACTAAATGGATGTTAGCAACAATCAATGGCTGATAGTTAGACATTATGTGCCTCCTAGTGGAAATATGCACCTGTATTTTCAAAGTATTGTGCCCCTACACACACAGACACACACACACACACACACACACACACACACGCAGAAGTCTGTATCTGTTCAAGCCTCTAGACTAATGTTATTCCCAACTAGACTAATGGAGGGAGATTTTGCTCCCACAGGACATTTAGCATTGTCTGGAGACATTTTTGGTTGTGACAAATGGGAGGTACTGCTGGCTTCTAGTAGGCAGAGGTCAGGGATACTGTTAGACATTCTACAATGCATAATGTTCCGTGCAAAAAGGACCTACCTGGTCCTTGATGTCATTTGTACAAAGGTTGAGGAACCTTGCTGTAAATATAGCTATCAAAAACTACAGGACAGAAGAGCACGTTAAAGGACATCTGGGGATGCAATGAGCAAGACCCAGACTGTGGGAAACTCGGGACAAGTAATTTGGTTTTTTCAACAAATATATTGCAAGAGGTAAACAACAGAAATGGAAGGTAAACCTACAAATCAAAAGACAGCAACTAATTCCAATGCATAGATTTTATTTGGACTTTGCTTTAAATGACACCACAAAAAAATAATAAAAAACCAATTGGGGAATTTTAAGAACTGATTATTTTAATGGTTGTTAACTCATAGGTGTGGGTTGTGATATTGTTATGCTATGTTTCAGTCCTTATATTTTAGAGTTAAATATTAAATTATTTAAAGATAAGATTATGGGCCCCTGGGTGGCTCAATCATTAAGCATCTGACTTCAGCTCAGGTCATGATCTCGCTGTTCATGGGTTCAAGTCCCACAGTGGGTGAGTTGAAGCCTCACTTCGGGAAAAACAGGATCCCCACTTCCGGTGAACCCGCTTCTCTCTCTCTCTCTCTCTCTCTCTCTCTCTCTCTGCCCCTCCTGGGATTCTCTCTCTCTGCCACTCACTCACTTGCACCCTCTCTCTCTCTATTTCAAAAATAAAATATGGGCACCTGAGTGGCTCAGTTGGTTAAGCATCTGAATTCAGCTCCTGTCATGATCTCGCAGTCCATGAGTTCTAGTCCCATATTGGGCTCTGTGCTGACAGCTCAGAACCTATTTCGGATTCTGTGTCTCCCTCTCTCTCTGTACCCCTCCCCCCACCTCAAGTAGATAGATAGATAGATAGATAGATAGATAAATGAAATAAAGATAAGATTATACGATGTGTGAAAACTGCTTCAAAATAAGAATAAAGAGATATAGGTAAGACAAAATTAGCTATGAGTTGGTAATTGATATAACTGGGTGATGAGTACAAAGGAGTTCATTATCAATTCACTCTGCTTTTGATTATATTTAAAACCTGCATGGGCATACAGTTTAGACCTAGGTTAAAAGCCTGAGGAGATGGTCATCACACCTACCTTGTGTCATTAAGGTAAAAATTGCATAAAATAGTGATTGGAGCCCAGCAAATGGCAGCTCTCTTCCCTACTTCCTGCAAGGGTTCCAAACAAAGGGAAAACAAAATGAGGCCAATTTGTCTCCCTATATTAGCACTTTCTAAAGACTTTGATCCAGGCCATTATTCTCTTTCTTGTACAAATCTGGCTGTGGCCAGGAGATCAAAGCACAAAGAAGCATGAAGATTCTTTTCTTAACTTCCTGATTTGTTGATTTTTTTTATACTTCTCCATAAATAACACGTAGTAATAAATAAATAAGGTAAAGAGAAATAGGAAAGAATACTTCATTACAAACCCCTTTTGCATGTGTCAGATTCATCTTAGAGCCATGAACCCTGAAGGATTCATGACTTGTACGATTCCAGGAGCAATTAACTATCATATAAATCTGGCTCTCTTAAGAAATCCTTATTGCACCTATTACTTGCACTTAAAAAAATAAACAAAACCTTGATTAAAAATTCCTGCTCAGATATTTTATAAAGCTCACTCACTTCCTTTCCATAACCCCTTTCTATAACAGCAGCCTGCATACTTGTACCCAGCCAGCTTTTTTCCGGAAGGTCTATTGGCAAAGTTGTGAGGCAGTTGTACTGATGACTTTAGACTTGGCTGCAGGGTGTTCACATGGAATAAATCCAAACAGTCTGTTTCAGTTGCCTTTTATTTTCCCTAGAGTAGCATTTCCTTCAGTTCCATTGCATTTCCAATAAAGCACTCATTTTTATCCACTTGTAAATTAGGGATAAAGACACAGACTGTTGGCTGGTGGCACAGCCTCTGGTTCTCTCTTAAACTTGCACAAGGTAGAACTTTCTCCTTCTGTAAATAAAGTCTTTCATGAAGAGCAATCACCAGACTTGGAACCAGAAGATGGATTTAGCCCTAGCTCTGCCACATATTTTCAACCTTGAACAAGCCAGTCTACTCTTTGCAATTTTAGTTTCTTTATTTGTGAGAGAATAATAACACCTGCTCGATTGTCCTCATTGAGGAACCGAATTAAGAATAACAACCAACATTTATATAACACTTACAGTTTACAAAATACTATAAAATATATGATTCATCACTATTATTTAGTCAAAAACATTTTCTTCACTTGCCACAATGAACGACCTATTGTTTGCTTTACAAAGTACTGACAGTACTTGACTCATGGACTTGATATTTTGTGACATCCAGGCATACACTACTATCTTTAAAATTGCCGGTAATTCTGTAAAATTTCCAAAATGAAAAGAGATCCAAATTAGAGACAACATAATCTCTTTCCGAGAGAACATTTAAGTTGGAAATTAAACCACAACACAACTATACCAGCAATCCTGCTAGGAAATGGAGATACAAAAACAAATCACAGTATTTTTCTCAAAGAAAAATAAGACCCAAGGAAAGAAAGCATCCAACTCTTGATTTCGGCTCAGGTCATGATCTCACGGTCCAAGAGTTCAAGTCAAGCCAGCGTGACTGCTTGGGATTCTATCTCTCTCCCTCTCTCTCTCTTCCCCTCTGCCATTCATGCTCTCTCTCTCTCTCTCTCTCTCAAAATAAAAATAATAATAATAAATAAACATTAAAATGCACCATGTATGACGGTATGGATGCAACATGAATCTGGACCTATTTGGAGCCAGATCTTTCCCTTTCACAATATTTCTTCCATGAAAAGTACAGTTTGAACAGTATGGTGAAATAGGAATGATTTGCTCATAACCAGTTTATGTTAGCTCCCTCCCAAGGCACTGCACCATATTGGGAAATGTACCAAAAAAAAAGAACCAGAAAATGGTTCTCTCCTCATGAAGCATAAAATATACCAATTGGACCAAAGAAAGAAGTTTAGGAACGGTCCAGAAAATTAAAATTAAATCAAAATGATCAAACAATAGAGGTGTCCCATGAGAATAGACTAAAACTTAAATCTCCGTTGGAGACATAACTAAGTTTACGATCAAGGCATTCAAAATCTATCCACTGAGTATTGGAATACTGAAATATTAAAACAATTCCCTAAACTCCAAAATATAAATTTAAGAGCAAAAGAAAGAAACTAACTGTGCTTAGCTCACAGTAAACTTACGAGACGCAGCCTATCAAAAGAAATTCAGGAAAAAATGTCTAAAACCTCAAGGACATTCTGATTCATAAATGATACCACAGATGATAAACGCATAAATAATAGACTTATAAGAACTTTTAAACAAAACTGAATATGTCTGAGACTAAAGATAGAGTTAGACAGACCACAGAACTTACATAGTAGAATAATTCCAATATTCTCACATTCTAACAATTCCACATAAACCTCAAGAGAGGCAGATTACTGATTTGTAAGAAGTACATGATGCACTATGATTATACACTCTCTTATTTTGGTTATGGTAATGTCTAAACATTACACATAGAATAGTGTGATTTCTATGCCTTATCTTGTAATCAGTTACAAACTAATATGTCATCATTGGAGAAAGCCATTTTCAGAATGTAACACTTTTCCAAAGGCAACCCGGAAAATACTGAGTCCATAAGAGCAGAAAACTAATGAGACATTTGGTTTAACATCATAATTCAATAAAACCCAACATTGACCAAACTGGATTTTGTATTCAATGTATTCAATAACTTTTCAGGATTCTATGTTAATGTTAAAAGTCTCTTCCAAAAATACAGAAACTTGACATGCTAAGGCAGGACACACTTAGAATGTCTTGCTAAAAATAGTCTCCTATCAGAATATCACCTCTAATCCACAAAAGAATCTGCCAAGAAATTTCAATAACAAGAGGCATATTGTAGGCATTTCTGTCCATCAACAGATCTAACAAATTGATTAAAATGCCAAAGGGACAAAGGTGAAAGCAAACACAGTGCAAAGACTGAAAGGGACTCACGGCAATCTTTCTCATCGGTTCCATCTGAGCAGTCTCTGACATGGTCGCACCTGTATTCTTTTGGGATACATTCACCATTGGAGCATGTAATCTGATGGCTTGAGCATGTTCTCCCAGCTGTGGAGGGGAAAAGATACTACTTTATAATTACTGCCAAATACAGACCAATCCGTTGCCATTTACCAAAGATGAGTGAGGAAAATTTAAAAGCAAAGGCAAGAGAGTATATTGAACATAAAGTTTATAGGCTTAGAAAGCAGGGTACCCACCTACCCCAAGGTAGACAGTGTGAGCTGTCTACAATGCAAAAGCAAAGGTATTAGTATCACGATACCATATCTAAATGCTCACAGAATCACATAAACACTCAAGCATGTGAGTGTAGACAATTATAGGATCAACATGTGTTGAGAATACAATATACATTGACAACCAAAATGGTAAAACAAAAACTTTGCAGATATAAGTAGTAGCCGAGTATCGGTTGAGGTACCTGTCATCATAATACTTGCTTAAACAAGAAGGAAATATGCCAAAGGGTTATAACAGTGGTTATTTCTGAGTAATAAAATTGTAGGTGATTTTTTTTCTATGGGTGAGTTTTTCCCTATTATATCAGCTTTCTACATCGAACATGTGTCAATTGTATATATAAACAATTTAAACTAGCTTGTTTTTAGCCTATGTTGATTAGGGTAGGTAAAATCAGGACATCAGTAGCTTATCAAATTTGCCTCTGGATAAAACAGATAAAAATCAAAGGAGTTGATGCTGCAAGCATCATGTGAATGCTATTTGGGAAGCCTGAGGCAGGAATTATCATGGGATTTTTCAACTGTCCACATAAAAAGAGAAGCATTTGGGGGAAATGTGACCCACTGAAAAAAATTATAGTCCTCAAATTGAAGAAAAAAGGTTTCCCCTGCATTTTTACAGTTTCCTATACTTCCATATGGTAAAGATGCTTAAGTTTGGCAAAATTTGCTTTTCTGATGAAATTACGTATCTGTTAAGGGGTGTGCCATCATCTAAACTTTCTAAAAAAAAAACCTTTCAAAAAGACAAGTGGATAATCAATCACAGTTTTAGAGCTGACACTTGAGATTCAAACATATACAGCTTATCATATGATAAGACATTCCGTGTTTAATTGACTATATCTTGTCATCCTGTTCTTTCTAAGAAAATTCTTTCATTATGTATGTGTTATGTAATTCTTAAATAGCAAACAAGATTTTTCCAGGCAGCCTATTTCTGACACTTCAACAGTATGATTTCATATTTTCTCCTGGTACCTTGTATTAATAAAGTTAGAATAGATCAACTTTTCTAGAAGTCACTTAAACGTCTGAATTCAGCCAAAGCAGACACAATTTTATCTGAATAAGTCTAAAAAGATTAATATTTCCTCATTAAATTCCCATATAATTTACTTAAGTATGTATTGACAATTTCCACATAAAATTAAAGAACTTTTTTTAATTTTTTTTTTAAGTTTATTTATTTATTTTGAGAGAGAGAGAGAGAGAGAGAAGGAGAGGCAGAAAGAGAGGTAGAGGGAGCATCCCAAGCAGGCTCCACACTGTCGGTGCGGGGCTCAAACTCCCAAACCATGAGATCATGACCTGAGCCGAAATCAAGAGTTGGAGGCTCAACTGACTGAGACACTTAGGCACCCCTAAAGAACTTTTTTTATTCACAAAACGGCAAGTCATGAGTAGCAGTACTAACAAAATACATAGAAAAACTAAATCAAGTGCCAATAGTATTTTAAGTATCTTGGCTTTCCTCTTAAACTGACACCCAAAGCAATTGTATATTTTCTGCTTAACCTTTCAAAGGGGTTTATGAGGGGGTAATTAAAAGCTCATTCAAAAGCTCTGCACTGCAAAGGAAACAATCAACAAAACTAAAAGACAACCACGGTGGAATGGGAAAAAGATATTTGCAAATGACATATCACCTCACACCAGTCAGAGTGGCTAAAATGAACAAATCAGGAGACTATAGATGCTGGAGAGGATGTGGAGAAACGGGAACCCTCTTGCATTGTTGGTGGGAATGCAAACTGGTGCAGCTGCTCTGGAAAAGTGTGGAGGTTCCTCAAAAAATTAAAAATAGAACTACCCTATGACCCAGCAACAGCACTGCTAGGAATTTACCCAAGGGATATGGGAGTGCTGATGAATAGGAGTACTTGTACCCCAATGTTTATAGCAGCACTCTCAACAATAGCTAAATTATGGAAAGAGCCTAAATGTCCATCAATTGATGAATGGATAAAGAAATTGTGGTTTATATACACAATGGAATACTACTTGGCAATGAAAAAGAATGAAATATGGCCTTTTGTAGCAACGTGGATGGAACTGGAGAGTGTGATGCTAAGTGAAATAAGTCATACAGAGAAAGACAGATACCATGTTTCCACTCTTATGTGGATCTTGAGAAACTTGACAGAAGACCATGGGGGAGGGGAAGGAAAAAAAAAGTTAGAGAGGGAGAGAGCCAAAGCATAAGAGACTGTTAAAAACTGAGAACAAACTGAGGGTTGATGGGGGGTGGGAGGGAGGGGAAAGTGGGTGATGGGCATTGAGGAGGGCATCTGTTGGGATGAGCACTGAGTGTTGTATGGAAACCAATTTGGCAATAAATTTCATATTTAAATAAATAAATAAATGCTCGTTCAAACACAGAAAAATGACAAATTAAAATCATATGGTTCCATGAACCAGTCTGATGCTAGAATTCACTTATTCATTACATAAACCTCTACTGGGGGCCTATTATATACCACAACGTACACCAATAATGGGAATATAATGATGAATGAGGGACACTCCCTACTCTCAAGGAGCTCATGGCTTTCTAGGGGACACTAAGAATTTATTAGAGGGGTGCCTGGATAGCTGTGTTGGTTAAGCGTCCAGCTCTTGGTTTCAGCTCAGGTCATGATCTCACACTTTGTGAGCTCAAGCCCTGCGTCAGGATCTGTGTTGACAACTCAGAGCCTGTTTGAGATTCTCTCTCTCTCCCTCTCTCTATGCCTCTCCCCCACTTGTGTGCTTGCTCTGGCTCTCTCTCTCAAAATAAATAAACACTTTTTTAAAAAAATTAAAAACAATGATGAAAGTGAATTATAGGCATACAAGGAATTATAGAAGGATCAGGGAGGTGTGCCTAATTCACTCTGAGATGAGAGTGTGAACAGGGACAGCTTCCTTTAGGAGGTAACACCTCACCTGGGTCTTAAAGGAGAAGCAGTGAGGTTAGCTAGGTCATAAGGAAAGGACTGTCTAGCAACAAGCATTCAGGCAGCATGCACAGTTGTGAAAGAGGGACACAGCACCATATGCCCAAGGGAACTAGAAGCACTGCTGTGACCCCACATGGAAATTTCCGGGCATGAATAGCAAGTGACAGACATGGAAAAATAAGTGCTGGCAGTGTCTTAGAAGCCACTGTAAACCATGAAACCATGTTAAGGAGCTGGAGCTTTCTTCTTGGGGTGGATAGAGAGATACCCAAGGGTTGTCAGGGAGAACCTGAGGAGGCATAGGACTAGAGGCAGGGAGGCCAATCCAGAGGCTGCTGCAGTCACCCAGATAGATGCTGGAAATGATGCTACAAATGGGAAAGGGATGAACTTCAGAGGTATTAGGCCAGAGCTGGCTGACTAAGTGTGGGCAGAAGAATCAAGAATAATTCCAAATTTCCAGCTTGGGTGCCTAAGGGATTGTGCTATCCTTTCCATGCTAATTGATTACATCTTTAATGTCACTAACAGCCATCTTTATTTTTCCTCTAACGCTTTCATTATGAAATATGTTTCATAGGGGCGCCTAGGTGGCTCAGTCGGTTAAGAGTCCTACTTCAGCTCAGGTCACAATCTCACCACTGTGAGTTTGAGCCCCACATCGGGCTCTGTGCTGACAGCTCAGAGCCTGGAGACTGCTTCAGATTCTTGTCTCCCTCTCTCTACACCTCCCCCACTCACACTCTCTGTCTCTCTCTCTCTCTCTGTCTCTCTGTCTCTCTCTCTCAAAAATAAATAAACATTAAAAATTTAGAAAAAAATGAAATATGTTTCATAAAATTCTAGATTAACGAGGAAAAAGACTCACTCTGCCTATTTCTAGTAGTTAAGACTGATGTTGTATTTTCTGCTAGTACCTTATAGTGAGTTAATTTTATTTCTATAAAAAGATAAGGGTTCCTCAATGAGATACCACCTCACACCTGTCAGAATGGCTAACATTAACAATTCAGCAAACAGATGTTGGTGAGGATGTGGAGAAAGAGGATCTGTTTTGCACTGCTGGTGGGAATGCAAACTGGTGCAGCCACTCTGGAAAACAGTTTGGAAGTTCCTCAAAATTTAAAAATAGAACTACCATATGACCCAGCAATTGCCCTACTAGGTATTTATCCAAGGGATACATGTATGCTGTTTTGAAAGGACACATGCACCCCAATGTTTATAGCAGCACTATCAACAATAGCCAAAGTATGGAAAGAGCCCAAATGTCCATCAATGGATGAATGGATAAAGAAGATGTGGTATATATATACAATGGAGTATTACTCAGCAATCAAAAAGAATGAAATCTTGCCATTTGCAACTATGTGGATGGAACTAGGGGGTATTATGCTAAGCAAAATTAGTCAGTCAGAGAAAGACAAATATCATGACTTCACTCATGTGAGGACTTTAAGGCACAGAACAGAAGAACACAAAGGAAGGGAAGCAAAAATAACATAAAAACAGGGAGAGGGACAAAACATAAGAGACTCAAATATGGAGAACAGAGGGTTACTGAAGTGCTTGTGGGAGGGGGGATGGGCTAAATGGGGTAAGGGGCATTAAGGAATCTACTCCTGAAATCATTGTTGCACTATATACTAACTTGGATGTAAATTAAAAAAATAAATTAAATTAAAAAAAAAAAAGATAGCAGTGCCTGGATGGCTCAGTCAGTGGCACACAACTTCAGCTCAGGTCATGATCTCACAGCTCATGGGTTCAAGCCCCATGTCGGGTTCTGTTCTGACAGCTCAGAGCCTAGAGGCTGCTTCGGGTTCTGTGTCTCCCTCTCTCTCTGCCCCTCCCCTGCTCATGCTCTCTCTCTCTCAAAAACAAACAGACATTAAAAAAAATTTTTTTAAAGGTAATTCATGTAGATCAACAAAAAACAAAAACAAAAAACAGTTCATGGGAGAAGATTATTAATCCCACTTGGGACACCTTGAATTTGAGGAGTCCTGGAGATCTCCAACAGGCAGGTGAACATGCAAGACTGATGTGCAGGCAAGAAATCTGGGTCATAAGCATAAATTTTGGTGTCACCAGGTCATCCAGATTTATCGAAATCATAAGGTTGGTTGAAATTATCCTGGAAAAGCATTGAGTAAGTGCAGGGCTCTAAGCAACAGCCATACTTACGGTCTGGGTAGAAAAGGAGTACAAAATGGAATGATCAAAGCAGTTCAGAAAAGAACCAGGACAATGAGGAGTCATGGCAGCCAAGATAGTAGTGTCCAGAAGGAGGGCGTGATCGCCAAAGTTGTGCAATAGGGAAGTCCATCCGATATTGAGGAGTTCCCTGGTGACCTTAGTGAATATAGTGGTGGCATATCCTGTCTGCAGCTAAGGATGCCCAATAAAGAATTTTATGACATTAAAAATGCAAGAATTATATTGTGAAATCCACACTCATTTAAAATAGCATGTAACATTGCTTATAAATTACTGCTATGGGAACACCTGGGTGGCTCAGTTAGTTAACCGTCTTGATTTCAGCTCAGGTCATGATCTCACAGTTTGGTGCAAGGGATTGAGACCCACATGGGGCTCTGCACTAACAGCTAAGATCCTGCTTGGGATTCTCTCTCTCCCTCTCTCTCTCTCTCTCTCTCCCTCTGTCTCTCTCTCTCTCTCTCCCTCTCTCTCTCTCTCTCTGCCCCTCCCCCCCATACTCTCTCTCAAAAATAAATAAACATTTTCGAAAATTAAATAAATAAATTGCTGCTATAACATTTTCTCCAGTCTCTTTTCCCAAGTGGTTGTCCTTAGGAGCTCGCATACCCTCTGTAAATATTATTATTGGCAAGGGGTCATCCATTACATTGTATCACAATCTACAGCTCAGCTTTCTTCCTACTTTGTGTGGGGAGCAAGAGAAAATGGAACCAAAATGGTCCATCTAGCCAAAAGAGAAATAACTCATCAGTCATTAATTCATTCAGTACCCACTTATCAAGAACCTACTATCTGCTAGTAGGGATGCGAGCTGCAAAAAGCATATTCACTGCTCTCCAGAGATTCACAATCTAGCCCCATCCTGTTCTCACTGAGCACTCACTATCTGCAGTCATCGCTTCTTTCCCCTAGGACCTTTGAGGGATTGGCCAGAAAATAGTATTGGCCCAGACAGATTTCCTACAAACAAGGATTTCTTCCTGTGCCCTACTATGCCTGGCACTTTTAATTCCTCCCTTCACTACTTCTGAACTATCATCCCCCATCTCCCTTTTTCAGATCTGTTCTTCCCCTTTTGTTGTTCCTGAAACATGTTCACATCCTGAAACATAACTGGACCTCATCTGGACATCCTATGCTCCCATTTGGCCTTGATTAGCTCCTGTCCATGCCTTCCTCAAGATCGTCACTTGTCACCACCACCCTCCACAGCCCTACACAGTTTGCTGGTTTCTTCTTCATCACTTTGTCCCAAATATCACCATCTCTTTGTTGCTGGAAGTCCCCATGACCAACACTTACAAGCCCTAACAGGCTGTTTAATTATACAGTCTTCATTTTAGGAGTAAACTGAAGTCAAACTCAAGGGTATTTTGAGAATTCCTATTCTCTTCCTCAAAAGACCCTTGGCCCGACTGAAAAGAGTTCACAGTCAATGCTGGACTCAAAAGTACTGGGCTAAATTCCAAGCTCTTATAAATGAATCCAGGACCAACCAAAGGCCATGGAATCTCCATTACTAGTCATATAATGACTAAACAAGTTCTCACATGAAGTAGCCATCAAAAACATCTGTTTCTTCTTTGATCTTTGTGGACAATGACTGTAAAAATGCCAACAGGATCTTGGCTGACATCTTAAAATCAAAAAACAAAGTGATTATAGATGCCCATGATTTGTGGGATGTGTATTTAATGAAACAGAATGTGGGGGAGGCTTAAAGGTGAATGCCACACAGTGATCAGAGCTAGACTCTTCCACAGAACAATTGGGGTCAAGAGCCTGAAGCAGTTCCTTACAGTCAGATATCTGCTCTCCAATTTCCATCTCAGTCTAACCTGGACTTCTAAAAGATCTTTGGTTTTTCACTTTGGGGGCTTTGGGTGGGGTTGTCTTATAAACACACACACACACACACACACACACACACACGGAATGGATATTATGTTCTCCCTTCTAGAAGCTGAAATTATAAGGATGTGAATTCCAGGACTTCTACAGCTTTCATACAATCACAAAAAGAACCCTGGAACAACAATACACTTAGGCTTCTTATAGTGTGAGATAAATTCCCCCCTTTGCTTAACTTTTCTGAGACGTGTGTTTCATTCTTTGCAGCCAAAAACATCCTCATTGATACAGGAATAATTTGAAATTATACAAATATCCTTAATAGAGAAAGCAAAGGAATGCTACACATGGCATATTTCTCATATGCTTCCATCTAATATTTACCCAAGATTACTCTCTCGCTCAAAATTATTTTCAAGCCCACTTCAAACTCTTTTACAGTTTGATTCCAACGAAATTAGAATGGGAGCGTTTCTTCCAGTTTACTGTCCTGAACTCCCTCAGTGTCCAGGAATGCAGCAGCTGCCAAGGTCTTCCTCAGGGCTACCATTTCCCTCCTTCCTGCAGTTCATCCGACGCAAGCTATACCAGCAGTCACTGAAGCAACAAGCAACAATGCTTCCAACAGACCTCGCTACACTGCCACTTAATCAAAAAGAAGGCAGTTTAACACCGAGGCAGAAGGGGTGGAAGGTTATTATGCAGTGTGCACTGCAGGACCCAAAGGACCCATCCAACCGCCAACCACACAAATGAAGACTGCCCGCCCCCCACAGATACCAATAAATGTTCTGTTTCTTTACTGAGTGTGACATATTCTTAATACTGAGAACCTATCCTATTTCCAAATCGCTGGGGTATATTTATAATTCTTCAGCACGTTCACACTTTCAATATCTTCTCACCCTGGGTGAGATTGCCCGCATAGGTGCCCCTGTGATTTGAGTTCCAATTCAGCATTTATAAAGAATCATCCCATTATTATTTTTAAATTTTAGGTGTCCAGGGGGCCAAAACAAAATTCCTCTACAATTACTTACGGCAATGTTGATGTTCATCGGAGCCATCCTCACAGTCCTCATCATTGTCACACTCCCAGAAGTTAGGGATGCATAGACCTTCACCCTGACACAGGAATTGGTTCGACTTGCAAGAAGGGGGAGCTAAAACAAACCAGGAAAGGACTCAACTCATTGTGTGAAACATCCACCCTATTACACCAGCAAGCAATGCTTATTTCAAAACAATCTGTGTCAACTCCTGCTTAACACATTGATGGCAAATAGTAAACAATCCTATAAAACAGCCTGTGGACTCTAATCAGCATTCAATGCCAAATAATTGCGACAAAGGCATCACAACAAACTGATGATGCCAAGATTAAATACAAAGAATAAAACAAACAACCAAAACACAAAGGCATGACCAAAAAATATCAAATTAAGAATGTAACTTAAATACAAACTAACCATGAGTTATTGCTAAACTATTTGAAATGCTTTGTAATAACTAATAGTAAAGCATCATGATGAGCTGAAAAAACATGCTATTTGGAAAAGAAGACCCAGAATTGAATAATTATTATTTCTATAATTTTCTTGACTTAAGATCTTTGGCAGGTTCTCTGAGCCTCAATGTGTGTACCATAAAATGGGGACTATATCTCATAGTTTGCTATAAAAAAATAAGTTAAATAATTTATGTGCAAGTGAAGTATAATGTTAGCTGCTGTCACTATTGTTGTTGGTACTGTTGTTATTATCGTTGTTATGGAACATTGTTATTACATTAACAATCTCTAAAGAGTTGTTGGCACAACTGTATTTATTCCTCTGTCCCAGAATACACAGTTCTTGCTTTTCTGTTCCTGGTGTTTAATCTAAAAATGAACTCAGTAATCCCATAGGAGGCAAACAGATAGCACATGATCATGTCTCTGCAGATAGAACTACTCCCTTGCACAAAATATGATTCACAAACTAGCAGCATGAGCATCACATGGGAGCTGGTAGAGATGCAGAATCTCAGGTCCCACTCCAAACATATGGATGTGAAACCAGCACATCAACAAGCTCCCCAATGCTCCATTTGTGCACAGAAGTTTGAGAAGCACTGAATAGGACCTATTCCCCACCCTTCTCTCATTGTCAAATGCATCACGATCCAAACAATACACCAAAGTTTGTTCTGTTGTGCCACAGGATGGCCAACAATTGCAAACAAAATTAATTTTTCCCTGATTTCTTGGTTTTCGGATGATAACCCTTGTCTGTTCACAAATCAGAATGAATGAAACTGCAGTGGTGTGATTGATCATCTACGGCAAGCTGGGAAAGCAAAAGATGTTAAGGCCTGGGATTTGTGCAGGAAAGAGGCTTTTAATGAATGATTCAACTTCACTATGCCTGTTTCCTAATTTGAAACCTATCTCAGAATATTGACAGAATTAAATGAAGAAATATATGTGAATATATGTGAAAGTGATTGTTATTAAACTTTGGATTTACAATATATGTTTTTAACTATAATTTTTTTAAACATTTAAGACCACACTAACCTCTTCTGTGATCTCTTTGTGTAATTTGCATAAGCTACACAACGTCCTTTATACAAAAGACTCCTCCTTGAATTACAAATCACAGTTGGTGCACAAAATTTCCAGAGTGAATAATCTGAAATACTTTATTATAGGCTTTAGGAAACTACTCACAAATTTGTTTCCATATCAAGGTCATGGGATAAGGGTAAGATAGAAATGGATGTGAATTGAAGCCCTTCCTTCAAAGAACTAAAAGAATCATTAATGCCATCAGTTCTCTATTCAACAACAGACATCTCAAAAGACTTGAGCCCAGTCGTGAATCTATCACTAAAGGTACAACTGTATCTTTGGTACAGCTGAATTCACCAGGAAGCACTTATATTACTTTGGCCCGGCCTCTCCTCACTTACGGCAGCCAACTTCATCCGTGTCATCCAAGCAGTCTCTGGTCCCATCACACCTCCAGGTTGCAGGGATACAATGCCCATCTTCACAGCGAAAATGCTCACTGTCACATTCTTATAATGCCACATGCAAAAAAAAAAAAAAAAAAAAAAAACGAGTAAAAAAACTTACCCACATAGATATTTCAAAGAAATACAAATGTTTTATAAAAATAAAAGTTTTCAATGAATTAGTAATCAAAGGAACGTAAATTATTTATAAAATGAATAAAAGAAAAAAAATAAAAGAAAAAAATTAAAATAAAATAAAATAAAATGAAGAAAACATTCTTATAATGGTTATTTTATTATCTGTTTCAGGGTCTGCAGGAAGATGGTCATTTTTGTGCACAGTTCACTACAGTATATCTTGACGTAACCAATCTGGAAAGCAATTTGACAACATATATCTTGCTTTTTAAAAGTGATTTTTCTTAGTTCTTTTATTTTTAGGTATTCTCCCCCCTAAGGAACTAATCAGAGAATTAGACAAAGATTTCTGTATGCAGATTTTAATCACAACATTACTAAATTGCAAGCTTCCTAGATATTCAATAATTTCAAAAAAAGGATAAAATTCTTATCTTTATATTAACATACGAAGAACTCATTAAAATAGTTATGTAGAACTTCTAAATGATTTGGATAAAAACTTATATCATATAACAAAGACAAGGATGTATAATTTTACCTTTAACAGAGTTACATACGGAGTGTAGAGAAAGACCAGAATGTTATTGGTGCTTATCTCTGAATGATAACATCATGAGTAAGTTCTTATTTGCTTGACTGTGCCTTTTTTCAGTTCTTCGCCCTTTATTTTTTTAAGTGCATTTTTATTACTAAATCATATATAGCAATTTATGGTCCTACATTCTTAGATTCAGACCAATATTTTGGCTTTTTTGTTGAATGCATTTGTAGGATGCCAGATCTGTAAGCTCATCTCTGCTTGTTTTAAGCCAAAAAAACAAACAAAAGAAAAATCTCTGTACCCCACGAGAGGGCACAAATTTGCCCCCCAAAGTTACTACATTCCCAAGTGGCAGTGATATCCCCTAGTGATACCAGAAAGAGAATATAACTTAAACAAGTTTATTTCATACAACCAATATAACCAGCAATTATCCTAGGTCTCCCCAGGGGACTAATTAGGCAGTTGGAAATCCTTTGAGTCCCCAAATATGTGACCAGTGACTTCCCCAGGTATCATGTGCCAAGTAGGAAATTTTTTTAAAGAAAGCAGCCAACATCAGCCCAACTTGGAGAAGATACAAAATTATTCTTTCACAAGCCCAATGTGGTAGGAATAATTTGGGGGGTTAAAAGAATACAATTATTCTCCCCAGGTATTTCAGTGATCATGCTAAATTACCTATTTCAGTTATTGGTTAATTAAGCAAAAATTAGGTAAATATACAGATCAATTATCTACTCCTAAGAGAAATAAACAATGTGCTATCCTGACTTGTGTAAATGCTGGCATATCAACAGCATGACATAAACATAGTTAAGTGATCTATTCCTAGGGGATATAGGCTACTTTGTTCATGGAATGTTCAAATCTGATTGTCTGGTAGTGACATCCTGATTTATAATGTATGCTGCAAATGGTCAGAAACTTCCCTTGGCTAAATGGTGGTACCGAGTGGTACAGGAATACGTACACCCAAATACCTTCTATAGACTAATGCACGATGGTGGTTGGTGGTGCAGGTCTGGGGTTGGTGGTGCAGGTCTCTTATCAACTACCTTTAAAACACAACAACCTCCCTTGCAAAAATGCCCCTAAGGAATGTACAAATTCACTCTGGAATCCCAGAACTTCTCATTGGATTTTGTTCTACAAAGCAATATTTCCATGGGAGATTAGGGGCTTTGGAGGTTTAGCTATTAACACAACATATATTAAATCACTTTTATCAATTAGGTCTATTGTTAGGAATCCAACATAATACATTTGTAGGTTCAGTACATTTGTCTCCCTTAGTATCTAATAATTTCTGGTTGAAAAATGGTAACAATCTAAAGGTCAGTCTACTTACAAAGAGTTTCATATTGCTATGAAAAAATGAGAAGCATAAACTTAGAAACTGAGCTTACAGAAGAAAATTCTCAAAAAGCAATTTATTGCCTGTTTTAAAATATATATAATCCTTAAGCAACTTTTATTACAAGTCAGATTTTAAGGTTATTTTTCATTTTTCCTAAAATATGAAGTTAAACACATCATAAAAAGAAATAGATACCCAAAAGTCACTTTTTAAAGCACTTCAAAGCCAAGTGCATAAAACACATGCAAACCAAAACTGGTAGGAGGAATTTTGCAATTAATCCTTTCTAGTTAGAGTTTTTTCATAATTGATCTCCCAGATACTCAGTTATCTAAAGAAATATATCAAACTCCATTTACTCACTTTATCAACAGATCCATGATAATTCATCCATCAAGTTCACCTTTTCAGTATTACCTTCTATGCCTGTTGTAACTCCCAAATGACTATTGTTTGGAAATACCTCTCCAGGAAAAACAAACCCATACTATATCATTGCTGGGTGGCCTCCCAGCAATCAAACAAAGTGCTCCACTGGTGTCAGAAGCCTGTCATTCACTCTATTATAAAGAGAATATGTGCTGTTTAGAAGCAAACTACTAGGGAAAGGTCTGGGTCAGGTCTGATAACAATGGCAGGTGCCCCCGATTTCAATTCATCTGTATGCACTTTATTTTCAGATTTCGGTTTGTTTTACATAAGTCAACCCGCCACAGGTATCTACACCTTATTGTTTAATAATTTGAAGTCCAAATAAGCGAGGAGAGGGATTTCATACACTGGAGCCAAACAGTTTATGAAGAAAAAAAAAATCTAAATAGAGCAAAAGGAAAAAAATTGTTTTCAACAAACGGTCTCTAAACATTCATATCCAGTCAATCCAGTTTTAACCAAGAGGTAATTTTGCAATAACGAGGAAAACATCGTAACCCACACTGAAATAAAAATCTTTTGTTAGGAACCAGGCAGCCATTGACAAGAAACCACTGGGACCAAGAAAACACACTATTTCCCCAGCACAAGCCTTGGCTTTTTCCAAGAATCAAAATAAATGAAAAGAAAAATACTTTCATGGTGCTTAAATGGCATGCACCACTGTAAGCACTTTGCCAACTTCAAGTCATTTAATTTCCATAAAAACCCTATGAGATAGACATCATTTTTATGAACACTTCACAAATAAAGAACTTGAGGCACAGAGCAGTTCAGTCACTTGCCCGAGATCAAATAGCAAACATGTGCAATGCAAGAATTCGGACCTGACACCTATAGTTCAGGTCCAAAGGCATCTGTGCCGCATTGACCACTGCTCTGTGTTCCCTTACACCAAAGAAAGAAAAGAGAAAAAGCAAAAAGGAAAAGAAACAGAAATGATTCCACCAAGCTCGAGAATGAATGTAAAAATGTGACTTTTTTTCCAAAGTTGCTGTCAACATTAACTGAGTTCGTGAACTGGGCTTGTGTGGAATCCCGACCACATCATATGTGGTATGATTCAGTTGGAGAAGAGTGGTATAACTGGCAACAAACATTGCATATAAAGTTATTGGGCCTAGGGAAATTGGCCAATCAAAAGCAACAGTTTCAATCTCTTCAAGAAAAATTATATTAGACATGAGAATAAACTTGTTTTCCAACCTTATAAAGCCCCAAGCTGGAGAAAAACAAGAATAATCCTTTCTTTATAAATAGCCATATCCCAAGCTTCCTGGTCTAAGTGTTGGACCAAGAATGTGTTAGAGAAACAGATAATGCCTAGAGGGAGGAGGAAGTCACTTGTTTTCCCAGTGCAGGAAATAGTACTGAATTTAGAACACCACTTCTGTACTCTTTCTAGCCTCTAGCACAGTGCTAGGCCCGCATGGAATAATCAACACGTATCCATCAGGTAACGAAAATTCCTCTTCGTAAGATTCAGCCTCTTGGTATCATATATGTAAAACCATTAGACATATAAAACCATAAAGGCAAGCAGTAACACTCTAAGAGTTTGTTTGCTATCTTAAATCCAAAGAAAGGAAAATGAGATCTGGAAAAATTTGAAATTACTTGAAAGAAGAATGTCCAGAAGTTTAAAAAAGAAAAAGGAAAAAATTGAGTCATATTGAAAGGTTTGATTCTCCTACCGTTTCCTGTAAAAGTTTCTTTTTTCCCTCTCATAAATTCTTTTCTCAAAAGAGAAAGGCAAGTTGTAGTCAATGGAACATTGTCCAAAGTGAACAGAGTAAGGTAATTTCTACGGCAAATCCTATTTTCCTGTTAGATCCTCTTAAACATGTGCTGGTTCTTCCAGATTCTTGGTCTACCTGAGGAAGAGGAGGTGCATGTACTCTTTTTAAAGATATGACGGGGCACCTGGGTGGCTCAGTTGATTTAGCATCTAACTTCAGCTCAGGTCATGATCTCATGGCGTGAGTTCGAGCCCCACATCAGGGTCTGTGCTGACAGCTCAGTCTGCAGCCTGCTTCAAATTCTGTGTTTCCCTCTCTCTCTGCCCCTCCCCCACCCATGTTCACTCATTCTCTCTGTCTCTGTCAAAATAAACATTAAAAAATTAAAAAATAAATAAAGATACGTCATGTAAAAGTACATGACATGTTAATAGTGTTACCTTCGCTGTGCTCAAACAAATGTAAGAGGCAATTCCTTAATTCATCCATAATTCTTTCTTCACTTTTTCTGTACTTTATTTTTATTCCCTTGACATACATTCAGTGTTTGTAAGTTGGGTGATGGTTCGCTACAATTCTCACACCCTAACCCCACCAACAAAGCCAGTTCCCTTCAAAGATTTAGAGTCACTTGCTTATTTCCAAAACTTGACCACTGCAGCCATGACAGGCAAGGGTAACAAACTGTGGGGAAGACCTGCTCTGCCTAACATCAACTGGTGAAATTGTCAAGGACTCGATTGATGGAACTGAAACCAGACATGCCCAGCAAACCAACCTACTACTCTTTTTCTGTGCAACATTCTGGTTTTCATAACAGATTGTCAAATAGGTGGCCAGAATTCTTGTGGGCTTTTTTTTAATGTAGTTTACAAACCACTAAGTTGACTGTTTTTTCCAAAATAGTGTTTCAGAGCCCTGATACCTGATTCATTTCAAGAAGACATTCATTTCAAGACATTTCAAGAAGTCAAGGACTTTGAGGCAGAACTCACAAAGCCACTCAATGAGTGATCATGTATACACATCATGTAAGTGTAGTTAAAAAAAAAGAGAGAGACCCAAAAGAATATGTCAGATTCACTAAAGCCACCAAAAAAAAAAAAAAATTCATACCTACTACACGCAAAACATTGTTCTAGAGCTTGTGGAAGAAACAAAGAAAGTTAAGATATGGTTGGGTTTTTTTTTTTAATAGAGTTTATAAATTCTGGGGGGACAAAAGTAACATATAATATAAATTAGCCATGTATTAAGTATTTTCCATAGATTATCCCACTTATCTATCACAACTCTTTGAGATTGTATTAAAAGCCCCATTTCATAGATGAGGAGATTGAGGCTTGACAAAATCTCACAACTAGTAGGTAGTGAGGTGGGGATTCAGACCTAGGTAGACTGATTCCAAAGCTGTGCCATATGACTGTAGAGGATTTGGTTCCAAATAAGCAACATAGACAATAAAAATCAACTGGTCTCAAGGAGAAAAAAATTAATACCACATGCTGGAGTGATTAGAGAAGGCTTCATGAAGGAGAATAAGACTTCACTGGGCCTTTGTGGATGAGCAGTATTTGGGTAAGTGAAGAGGAAGGACCAGTCCTTTGTGTAGCATCCAAACAACTTGCAAGAAGCCTATCATGGGTAAAGGCCTAATGGGCAGGCCTCCACGGCATAAGGAACTACTTGTAAGTGGAAGACAACAAGGCTGGGAAGATGGACAATAAAGGGCCGAAAATGTCAAGCAAGAGAGTGATGTGATCAAACGGGTCAACTTTAAGAAAGCTTAGAGATCACTAGTGCCAGTAACTGTTTAAAAAACTAACAGTGGTTCTGGGTAGATGTAAGCCTGGAGGAGGATACAGACTTTGACCATGAGAAGGGCTTGGGGCTCTATTTCTTTCCCCAGAAACCGACCCAGAGCATAAATGAGCTCAGTGAGCAAGCTGGTCAGTGGTTCACTGAGAGGCTGCTAGCAGAGATGAGTCTCATCTTGAAGCCCCTCAAGTTGCCCCAGGCCTGGTCCACTTGCATGCTAAATGATCAGCAAGTTCTACAGGTACACCAAAAGTATCCTACTGTCCTTTCCCCACCATCCTCTCACAGCTGAATGCATCTGAGCATCCAGCCTACGGAATTCAGTCATCCCTCAAGACAGTCAGCTGATCACTAGGAATTTATCCAAAGGATGCAAAAATGCTGATTCAAAGGGGCAGATGCACCCCGATGTTTATAACAGCATTATCAACAATAGCCAAAGTATGGAAAGAGTCCAAAAGTCCATCGACTGATGAATGGATAAAGATGTGCGTGCTCTCTCGCTCTCTCTCTCTCTCTCTCTCTCTCTATATATATATATATATATATAAAATGGAATATTACTCTGCAGTGAAAAAGAGTGAAAACTTGCCATTTCCAACAATGTGGGTGGAATTGGAGGGTATTAGGCTAAGTGAAATAAGTCAGTCAGAGAAAGACAGATATCACATGATTTCACTTGTATGTGGAACTTGAGAAACTTAACAGATGATCATAGGAGAAGGGAAGGAAAAATAAGATAAAAACAGAGAGGGAGGCAAACCAGAAAAGAACCCTTAAATACAGAAAACAAACGGAGGGTTGTAAATGGATGATGGGCACTAAGGAGGGCACTTTTTGGGATGAGCACTGGGTGTCATACATAAGAGATGAATCACTGGATTCTACTCCTGAAGCCAAGACTACACTGTATGTTAACTAACTTAAGAATTAAAAAAAAAAAAAGATAGTTGATCTCAGTCATTGCTTAAATATTCGCTTAATGATTTTTTAAGTGCCTTTCCAATAACCAAAAGCCAGCAGAATAATGTGAGGCCCTATCAGAGCAGCCTCTCAATCTGGAAATTGTTTCCACCTGTACTTACTGAGCTATTTCCCATTTTCATTTAAACACAAGCTACCTGCCTTCCTCCCCTTCCCCCTAGTCTCTCACATCCCACTTATTTTTCATTGAGCACCTCCTACCCCAACAAGCAGACTTTCAGGCAGTACTCCTGAGCATTATGAATAAAACCACACTTCTCAGGGGTTCTCAAGAGAACACAGTTGGCATTTAAGGTGGGACAATTATTTAATTGCCCCAGGCAAAGCAGAATGTATAGCACCTCTGGCCCCCATATGTGGAATGCCAATAGTGCCCTTCCCCGGGGTCACTGTGACAACAATAACACCCCATACATGTCCAAACATCACTCGAGAGTGGCGGTACCACCCCCAGGTGAGAACAACTTAGAACCTCTAAGCAGCTTGGACATTCAGAGCTCAAAACATCTTAATCCACATGAAAGAGATCATCTACCAAAACCCCTATAATAAATTCTTCCCTTCTGAAGATAATAAAATTTCTTAAACAGCAATCCCACTCCCTCCCACCCAGCAATAAGAGGGCCTGGGATTGGGCAATATGCTGCAGCTCCTAGTACCAGCAGCTTGAAATCAACTCCCCTGGGAGTGTGATAAAGAATCTAAGTTCCAGGGAGGTCTACTTCACCCTGGAATGTTCCACAGTGCATCCACAGGCTTACCCATTCAAGGGTGGGGGGAGTCACACAGAGAAAAAAAAAAGGCTGAAAATCTGAAATCCTCAGGCAGTTCTTCATTAATGTAAAAGGATCATTGTTAGGAAAAACAAAATCACAGACACATCTGCTTTATGGGGCAAACTTTTTCCACCTGTATAATTATCATAACAAAAAATTTCTTCAAATGTCCTTACCCAATCTCTGCTACACTTAAAAATTTTGAAATAAAATATAAATTGGCAATCACATGAGTGCTTAAAACATTCAAAGGACTCTCCAAGATTTTACCCAGAACACTCTGCAATGAAAACTTCCTGGCAGCCACTACCAAAACACTGACACTATATTTGTATTAGTCTTTTCTGTACTTCCCCAAGTAATTCATGTAGTATTTTCTGTATCAGCTCAGTCACTGTGTTTCCTGTGGATGGACTCCTCCTCCACATGGAAGAAAACTAAGTCCAAGACCTTCAACCCCACTCCCTCTAAGGGACTACCTGGTTTTCTACCTCTCTAATGGCCAAAGAGCTATACTTACGGGATGCCATAAAGAACACTATCCAAACAGAAGAAAATTTGAAACAGTCGCCTGCTCAGGTAAGTAAGGAACCAATGAATCACGCTATACACAAGAAAAGTCTAAAATACCCTTCAGCACATAATAATTTAACAGGCCTTGTACAAAAACTATAAATCACCCTGATTTAAGTGCTGACTTCCAACCCCAATTGCCCCAAGTATTCTTATATGGCTTAGTGACTAGCAAATATGAATTACTGGAAAATGGTTGAATAGAATCAAATACTAAAAAAGAAACTAGGCACTTGTGAGAAATAAGGGACTACAGTCATCTCCAGGCAGGCAGCTTTCCTGCCTATGGCTTATAAATGGTGCAAAAGACCCACTCTCAACCCAAAGTTTACAGACAGCAACAAACTAAGGTTTTCTTGATGCATTAGCCCCAAGTGTTGAACCATAAATCAAATTGAAACAGATATGTTAAAGTTGCAAATATCACTACTAATTTGGTCACCTTAACAAGCAGATTAGATCACCAGGTTATCAAATGGACAATGGCTTGATACTGGAAATTACAATAGCAGCAGAAGGAGAAATTAATTCCCAACTGGTGGTGGATTTGGTGATTCTCTACAGCCACAGACTAAATCAGTTGTAACTGCTAAATAGACCTTCTTGACTGAATCTTACAAACACCTCACTGTACTCTTTCTCCTCTATTCCATGTTACTTCATTCTTAACTATTACAATAGTTACACCAACAAGCTCTGACGGCATGAAAAGAGCAAGAAGAGGCAAAAATAGAAGGAAGAGAAAAAGGAAGAGGGAGGAAAGGAGAGGTGTTATGGTCAATAATCAGTGTCCAGACACTGAATTTAATAAGAGCTAGCATCTTGAACCCTAACCTCAATTTGGTTAACTCATTCTTATTTAGCTTTGTCCCAAATCCAGACTGGACCAGGATGTAATTGCTAAGTGGGTTTATTGGTCACAAATTTCATGCTAGGAACTAAACAACCCTCTGATTCTAATGTGTACATTTTCAAAAAGTAGAGATCAGATATACTACATATAAAATACATACATAAATACACATATATACATATATATAATTTACTCTGAGGCAAACAATGTTTCCATGTCAATAAACAAGTGTGATGACAACTCTGATCAGGAGTTTTGATACTTATTGTGGGGCTCATTACATTGTTATTGACACAAACAGTGACTTTTATCATAGTTCATTTGTTAGGAGACTAATGGGGGTACACACACGTATGACTCAACCTTAATGATTTAGCTATGGGCATGTAGGGTTTCTGCCAACAAAGAACTTTCTTAAACTCTTAAATATTATGCAGCAAGAATGTGAAAATAATTCCACCAGTAAGTTTAAAAACCTGTTCTTGGGAATAAGTACTGATAATTAATCATCTGATAAACTGACGTCATTATTTTTAATAAAAATGTATGGTGTTATTATCTTTCTTAAAAAATTAACCAATTTTTGTTGTTTTACACTTTTTTTGTATTTTTTCCCTTCTAGTGACAAGTTATAGCTCAGAAAGAATTTTATACACAGAAGCTCAAAATTCTCCCACCGTGACCTGATATATGAAAAGTAAAGAACAGAGGAAGTAGATGAGATCAAGTGACCAAAGGAAGAGTAAATGGTAAGGTGGCAGGATTCAATTACAATCCTACCATGAACAAAGCATAATTCTAAACTGCGAGCTCCTAAGGGTGGGACTAAATACTTCTGTAATCCTAGTGCCTAGTACAGTACCTGCTAGTACCCAGATGACATTCAATAAATAAACTATATATGATCCATGAGAATATATGGATGAGGGGCACCTGGGTGGCTCAGTTGGTTAAGCATCTGATTTTGGGTTCAGGTCATGATTTCATGGTTCGTAGGTTGGAGCCCCATATTGGGCTCTGTGCTGACAGTGCAGAGCCTGCTTAGGATTCTCTCTCATCCTCTCTCCCTGCCCCTCCCCCACTCTCTCTCTCTCATTCTCTCAAAATAAATAATAAATAAACTTAAAAAGAAAAGTCTAAAAAAATTTATGTGTGTGTGTGTGTGTGTGTGTGTGTGTATGTATGGCCAAGATGATTTCCAAAAGATGATAAAGGCTTGAAATCTTGGTAATTTCTGAACTTTGATAATGGATGCCACTGTTTAGAGGCACTGTTTCTTCTGATCTAATTAACATTTCAACAATCATCTTCCATACTGACCTGGCATGAGACACCAGACAGACTGGAAGAAGTCAACCTCAAATCCTTGGGAGCCTATTTATATGTTCAGATTATTCTCTGCTTATTCACTAAAGGACGGGATCCCGTGTTTATATCCAGCACTACTCTAGAGTGGAAAAAGTACTCTGCACCCCCCCCAAAAGGCTATAAGAACATCTGATTCCACAAATCAAAAGCTATAATTTTTATTATAAGCAATTTGCTAACAACATAATCATGATTTTGGTTTCCTTATACAGAGTCAAAGGTAGGGCTGCCTTTGTTAACTTGGGAATTTATAAAATAGGATCTGTTATATTTGCAAAGACTTTTCACGTTTGAATGAATTTCTTGTCTTCTCTGCTGTACTGATCTTAACAGATTGAGCAAAAATAACTTTAGGACATACCTCGCCAGCTGGTTATCTGTTATAGTAAGAGTCCCTTGGCCCGGGTTTGTTATGCCTGTGCTGAAGAGCATTTATAGGTCTCCAAATCACTTCCAGTCTCTATAAATGTCATCACTTTGTATTATAATGTGATTACCATGACTCGAAACAACTCAATAGCTTATTGACACAGAATCAACAATACTATATTGTCTCCAACTGATACCTGTGTGTGATAAAATGGGGTGTGGGTTTCTGACTACATATGGTGAATTTTTAGTGTCCTAATATTAAGAACAGCTTAAATAAAATTATAAGTTTATCTGTGGTGATTGTCAGAAGCAGGAAAAACAATGTGGAGTGCATTTCCTAAGCTTTTACCTAATCTGTACTATAAACACAATAAATAATGATAGTAAAAAACCTACTGTCATTATAAATTTAAACTTTTAACCATGCATTAAAATAAAACCTTAGAATTTCAATGCTGGAAAAAAGTAATGATTCCAGGAATAAACTATACTAGAAAGTACACACAATAAAACCTTTATTGACATAAATAATTAAAACCATCTCTTATCGGAATATTGTTTATATTACATTTTTTAAAAAGGCAACCAAAAAATAAACTGACATGAAGGATTTGGTCAAAAACAAGAATTTTTAGTTGGCTGTCTCAATTCTGGAAATTGGATATCTATGGTTACAGTTGTAAATTAGATAATGAATGAATGTGCTGATATTCAGAATGAGTCCTTAGGTATTGCAATAATTAAAGAAATTTTTAATTAAATTTAGTAACAAATTCAGATTTTACAAAAAAGAGCTAAAACAAGATACTAATACAGAAAATACTAGATTATGAGCCAAGAGACATAACACATGGGTTTCAACCCTTGCAATAGCACTGACTGTCCCTACATCATTCTGAGTTCCATGAGGGTAGGAACTATTTGCCTTACTAACAATTGACTCTTCACTCAATAAATATTTGTTGCTTAACTGACTTACCTTGGGGGACCTGGATTTAAACTCTGATACATGGGGCACCAGGGTGGCTCAACAGATTAAGCATCCAACTCTTGGTTTCAGCTCAGGTCATGATCTCTCGCAGTTTGTGTGTTCGAGCCCCTCATTGGGCTTTGTGATGACAGTTGCAGAGCCTGCTTAGGATTCTCTCTCTCCCTCTTTCTGCCCCTCCCCTGCTCACTCTCTCAAAATAAACTTTCAAAAAAAAATTAATGAACTCTGATACACAGTTTCCTTAACCTGCAAATTTTCTGACCTACAACATCAGGTTCAGGTGAGGACTGAAGAGGACTGTAAAACACCAGCACAATGCTAGAAATACAGTCCTTCCAATAAATATTGTCAAAATGTCAATACTACCCAAAGCTATCTACACATTCAATGCAATCCCAATCAAAATTGCACCAGCATTCTTCTCGAAACTAGAACAAGCAATCCTAAAATTCATATGGAACCACAAGAGGCCCCGAATAGCCAAAGTAATTTTGAAGAAGACCAAAGCAGGAGGCATCACAATCCCAGACTTTAGCCTCTACTACAAAGCTGTAATCATCAAGACAGCATGGTATTGGCATAAAAACAGACACATAGACCAATGGAATAGAATAGAAACCCCAGAACTAGACCCACAAACATATGGCCAACTCATCTTTGACAAAGCAGGAAAAAACATCCAATGGAAAAAAGGCAGTCTCTTTAACAAATGGTGCTGGGAGAACTGGACAGCAACATGCAGAAGGTTGAAACTAGACCACTTTCTCACACCATTCACAAAAATAAACTCAAAATGGATAAAGGACCTGAATGTGAGACAGGAAACCATCAAAACCTTAGAGGAGAAAGCAGGAAAAGACCTCTCTGACCTCAGCCGTAGCAATCTCTTACTCAACACATCCCCAAAGGCAAGGGAATTAAAAGCAAAAGTGAATTACTGGGACCTTATGAAGATAAAAAGCTTCTGCACAGCAAAGGAAACAACCAACAAAACTAAAAGGCAACCACGGTGGAATGGGAAAAAGATATTTGCAAATGACATATCAAACAAAGGGCTAGTGTCCAAAATCTATAAAGAGCTCACCAAACTCCACACCCGAAAAACAAATAACCCAGTGAAGAAATGGGCAGAAAACATGAATAGACACTTCTCTAAAGAAGACATCCGGATGGCCAACAGGCACATGAAAAGATGCTCAACGTCGCTCCTTATCAGGGAAATACAAATCAAAACCACACTCAGCTATCACCTCACGCCAGTCAGAGTGGCCAAAATGAACAGATCAGGAGACTATAGATGCTGGAGAGGATGTGGAGAAACGGGAACCCTCTTGCACTGTTGGTGGGAATGCAAATTGGTGCAGCCGCTCTGGAAAGCAGTGTGGAGGTTCCTCAGAAAATTAAAAATAGACCTACCCTATGACCCAGCAATAGCACTGCTAGGAATTTATCCAAGGGATACAGGAGTACTGATGCATAGGGGCACTTGTACCCCAATGTTTATAGCAGCACTCTCAACAATAGCCAAATTATGGAAAGAGCCTAAATGTCCATCAACTGATGAATGGATAAAGAAATTGTGGTTTATATACACAATGGAATACTACGTGGCAATGAAAAAGAATGAAATATGGCCCTTTGTAGCAACGTGGATGGGACTGGAGAGTGTGATGCTAAGTGAAATAAGCCATACAGAGAAAGACAGATACCATATGGTTTCACTCTTATGTGGATCCTGAGAAACTTAACAGAAACCCATGGGGGAGGGGAAGAAAAAAAAAAAAAAGAGGTTAGAGTGGGAGAGAGCCAAAGCATAAGAGACTGTTAAAAACTGAGAACAAACTGAGGGTTGATGGGGGGTGGGAGGGAGGGGAGGGTGGGTGATGGGTATTGAGGAGGGCACCTTTTGGGATGTGCACTGGATGTTGTATGGAAACCAATTTGACAATAAATTTCATATATTAAAAAAAAAATTTAAAAAAAAAAAAAAGAAATACAGTCCTTCCACGAAGGCTCGTTCCCTCCTGGGTACTCCCACCTGTCATCCAATTCTAACATTGTAACAGTCTAGGTAATAAAATACTCCAGGATCAATACCTCCACCAGATAAGAGCTGTTTGTTCTAATTGAGAGAAAACCTCCCAACCCTGCACACTTTGCTTCCAGGAAGCTCACTCAGCATTGAGAGCAAGGTGGTTGCTTTGCCTCCAGCCCAAGAACAAAGTATCCAATAGCCAAGTCTGGGGTCAAGGGCAAGACTGAAAATCAAGATTTATTCTAGGAAACAAAGGTCAAGCTAGACCCAAAACCAAGGCTGCCACCAGTTTCCCTTTTCTTTATGCATCTTTCTGTTTTCCCACAATGACCATTTTTTATTATTTCATCTATTTTAAAATCACTCTCTTTAGGTGATCCTCTGGAGTTTGTATGTGGAATACTGTTAAGTGTATAATTTCAACACACACACACACACACACACACACACTTGATGATACATATAAAGGCTTTCCCAGAATGAGCTTTGAGTCATTATTACACTATACAATGAACTCCCAAGTTTTCCTATTGACCTCAGTGTATGCCTCTATATGGACATAAAGAAATGAAGGTCATAAATAAATTCAGGATTTTAAAAATTATTTATTTTTTGAGAGAGAGGGTAAGAGGGAGGGGCAGAGAGAAGGGGAGAGAGAATCCCAAGCAGGCCCCATGCTGTCAGAGCAGAACCCGATGCGGGGTTCAAACCCACAAACTGTGAGACCATGATTTGAGCAGAAATCAAGAGTCAACACTCAACCAACTGAGCCACCCAGGCATCCCAAGAAATTCAGGATTTTAATCAAGTGAAACTAAGCTAAAAATTGTTCCATTTAGAAAGTTCAGAAATGCTGCAGGTCCTAGGTTCAAAAGAATGGTATTTCAAATTCTTCCTACAAGTATTAAGATATTCATTATCCTAGTTCTCTAAACTTTCTCCTATATTATAGAAAAATGCTACAAAATGCAAGCATTTTTTGACTAAAATCATGTGTGATCATGCCTTTACAATACATTCAAAGGAAAACTCGAGATGACAAAGTTGTTCGCTTCTAGCTGAATGAGAAAGGCTTTATGAAACTCGGACATCCAATCCCTTCAAAAAGAAGAGTAAAATATCCCAGCGACATGACCCCAGCCTTAGGCTTCCCTGAGGCCTTACCGCCTTCCTAAGTATTCTCCAACCTCACAGAGCAGAGGCTCCAAATTCCAACACGGACTGAAGCTCAGGCAGACTTTTCATCTGTGTGTTCTTAAGAAGGTACAACAACAACTGGCAGGACACCTTTGTGAAGAGAACAAGGCCACAGACTGGCTCTCCTTAAGCAAACCAGTATAACCACCCCAAGTCCTGCCAGAAACTTAAGTGAAGCCAGTTCTTCCCCGAGGAGGGCTATGCTCACCGTTTACTAAGAGCACTCAACACTTCACTAAGTTTGGTGGGTAAAGTTACGAAGAAGGGAAAAGCAACTTAAACTTAAAAGGCTCTTCTGATAGTCCAGGAATGAGGCAATTAGGGCCTTATCTAGTTAAATGGCCCCACCTCCGCTTCATTTCCCCACACTCCTGTCTGAAAATCCTTTTCTTCTCTGTCCCTTGGATCCCCATAATGTGGCTACAGCTTTCATGGCTCTCACCCCTGACCCCCAAATCTGTTCCCAGTGACTTATTAACAGCAAAGTTTAAGTGGTTTTTAAAGCCCTTCCTTGGGTATTTGCATTTACAGCAGAAAATAGGGAGCCCTTCTGCAAAGGAATGAATTTTCTGATGGTGGCATTTAGGTATTCTCTAATGCACAAATACCTTCTTCACCAGCTTGGTGGGGCAGATTTTAGGGGGATAGAGTGTCTTATCAGGACTCCACATAGGTGGTGGTACCTGTACAAGGCCATCTTTGCTGGTGCCAAAACCTCATCAGCAGTGAGACAGCACTTTTCCATAAAAGCACAGCCCAATTAAAACACACTCAAAGGGCTTCCCGGGAGAATTTGGTGTCATCTCTGCATCAGTGAACGTGTCTTAGATTACTCTGGGCTGAAGAGAAAGGCACTAAAGAAATACTGCAAAAGCAATGACTCCAAAGGCCTAGAGAGACCCAAATAACAAATGAAGATAATTTATTGAAATACTATTATTTGGGTTCTTTTGTAAACTGAAACCCCTTACTTTATTTGTAACTCAAAGAACTCCTTCCACTAGAAGTGCAAGATTTACCAATTCCACCCAATATGGAATCTACACGTACATACGCCTGTATACACATACAGGTACACACAAGGAGGCCCACCCAGTGTTACAAAGCTTGCTGATCAAGGAATGCTGATCAAAGCTTGCTGATCAAAGAGCAACTTTAGGAATGCATGCATAGCAAATGTAATAGTCTGTATTTCCCTTCTTCCAATCAGCCCAGTATGTCTAAAAGCCAACAGCTTTTCTGTTGAAGATTAAAACACAAAGTCTGAATAACCAGCCAGCAATGTGGTTGATATACTACTCTAAAAAAGGAGGGAGGAAGGGAAGACTGACTGTTCAAAAGCCAAGTAATTTTCCAGAAGCCAGCCCCTGGAGTCCTACAGGCTAGATAGATTCAGACCCCAGCTCTTGCTTTAATAACACTATGGCGGGTATGTTATTTAATTTCTACGCCTCAGTTTCCTCATCTTTTTAGATGGGATAATAAGAGCTCTTACTTATGAGGTTAATATGAAGATAGAAAAAGGAGTATAAGCCTGGCACATTACTAAGTGTTCAACAAATGTTAGTTATTATTAATATTTTAGACAAGTGTTTTCTGGTCCTTTATATATTGTCTCCCTTTGAATTTTAGTTTGTTTCATACACATTTGCTCATACTCTAGCATTTCCATATTCATAATTGCAACATAGTTTGAAAATCTTTTTAAATTAACTTAATTATGATAGCTTCTTTCCCCAAAAAAAGTTGATTTAATACTGAAATTTGAATAATACCTTATTACTAAATTATCAGTTTCATCTTAAATTATATTCTCTCTCAGGGCACCTGGGTAGCACAGTTGGTTAAGCATCGAACTTCGGCTCAGGTCATGATCTTGCAGTGAATTCAAGCCCTGCGTCGGGCTCTGTGCTGATAGCTCAGAACCTGGAGCCTGCTTCAGATTCTGTGTCTCCCTCTCTGTCTGCCCCTCCCCCACTTGCGCGCGCGCGCACGCGCGCTCTCTCTCTCTCTCTCTCTCTCTCTCAAAATAAACATTAAAAGAAAAAAATTTTTAATTATATTCTCTCTTTAACTGTTTCTTATATCTGAAGTTTAGAAGAGAAAAATGTATCTGCATTCAAAATAAAACTGAACTAGAAGAGTAGAACTTAATTCACAAAGATAGGCAAGTTTTCAGGCATGTGTCTACTCTATGCACTTTCAAAAATACATTACTACTTAGTGAAATAAACTCTCTGAAAGCTTATTTTTTTGTTGATAATAGCTGTTTTTAAGACATTTAAACAATTACATTTTAGGGGTATTTAAATTGTTTAGTACATAGATATCTCAGTCCAAAGAAGTTGAGAGTGACAGTATTTATTGAATTATTGAGTTAAAAAATATGAAGTTACTAAACCTTCATATTAAGTGTTTACAACCTAACAATTCTCACTACACCCTAAGTGTGGAAATTGTTTCTTACTCCACGACATTTTGAAGAAAGCCAAGCATGAAGGAAACCGAGGCCACATCTGGCAAGAGGAAATTCCTGTGCTTTGCAAAATGTAAACTGCTGACTGTATCACCACTAAAACAACCATTAAGAAAAGATTCGGGGCACCTGGGTGGCTCAGTCGGTTGGACGTCCAACTTCGGCTCAGGTCATGATCTCGCAGTTGGTGGGTTCAAGACCCACATCGAGCTCTGTGTTGACAGCTCAGAGCCTGAAGCCTGCTTCAGATTCTGTGCCTCCCTCTCTCTCTGACCCTCCCCTGCTTGTGCTCTTTCTCTCTCTCTCTCTCTCTCTCTCTCTCTCTCTCTCAAAAATGAATAAACATTAAAAAAAACTTAAAAAAAAAAAAAAAGAAAGAAAGGGGGATTCTAGGAGCAGCTGAGTGGCTTAGTTGGTTTAAGCTTCCAACTCTTGATTTTGGCTCAGGTCATGATTTTGCAGTTTGTGAGCCTGAGCCCTAAGTCAGGCTCTGTGCTGACAGCACAGAGCCTCCTTGGGATTCTCTCTCTCTCTCTCTCTCTCTCTCTCCCTCCCTACCTCCCCTGCTTGAGCTCTCTCCCTTTTTCTCTCTCTCTCTCTAAAAAATATTTTTTAAGGCGGGGGGTTGATTTTGATATAAAGAAACCAGGGAACAAGCAGTATTTCTAACCTTAAAATCAGAGACTCACAGACATATATACAGTAATATAGCTCTACTACATAAGGTCAAAGGTTAAAAGAGACCTTAAAGTAGAATTCCAACATTCCATTGGTGCATGCTATGCACCAACAATTTCCTTCCTATCCCTCAGAACCATTTAAAATAGGCTTATCCTTCTTCCACATTATGGTCCTTCAAATGTCTGGGGAAAGCCAGCCATTTGTTCCCTCTTATCTCCCCAAGAAGCTCTAGTTTTTCCAGCCTTTTTCCCATAACATAGCCTCCAGTTCTCTCGCCATCCTTGTTTCTCTCCTCCAAATTCATTTCAAATGGTCTCTGTCTCTCCCAAAATGTGATCCTCAACACTGAACAAATGCCCAGTGTTACCTGGCCATCTATGGCCAAGACCAAAGTAGCCTACCCCAATATTCATTCCCCCTTCCTATTCAGAAAGAGAATCTCAATTTTATTCAGGTGAACAGGTCTTCAGCTAAAAGGCTACATTTCCCAGACTTCAGCTAAGTGTGGTCATGGGATTAAGTCATAATCAAGGAGATGAAATGCAAGCAGAAGTGTTGTACAGGACTTCTGGGAAGTCTTTTTAAAGACAGAAGGCACACTCTTCCTTTTCCTCCTCCATTTCCACTACCTGGCACGGAGCAGTGATGGCTGTGGCTACAGCAGCTATTTCGGACAATGAGGTGACCTTAGGGATGGATTGCACCACCAGAGTATGGTGGAGCAGGAAGACAGGAGTCACAGGAGTACCAAGCCAGCCTTCTACTGCTGGTTAGAAAAACAAATGTTTATCCGGTCAAGCCAAACAAAATCCTCTCTGCAACAACAGTCCTATCACCTCTCCTAGGTGATGGAGTTGCTTTACTACACTCATGTGGTTCTTTTAAATATCTACCAAAACAAATATTTCTCAAGCTCCTGCTTCCACATGGCTTTGTTCCAGACACAGGATACCAGGGGAGGCAGGCATAACTCAGCATTAGTGGTCCTATTCTAGAGGAGATAAAATACATACATAAATAATTATAATTCATGGTATGATGATAAGTGCTGTAAGAGAGGTTTAGATAACATTGAGTGGAAATCGAGAAAGGCCCTGTGGAGAAAGGAGTGCATAAGCCCCAGTCCGCAGATCTGAGGGATGGGTATTTCTGGCAGAGGAAACAAACTGGAACTGGCAGAGGCCAGAAAGTGTAAGGCATGTCCAAGAAAGAGACACATTTTTCATCCTGTATCACTGACACATGCCTTCAAATTACAAAGACCTTGAGTGCTTGAGGCAGATTCCCTTTTACATGAAGTAAAAACCAAATTTTCAAGATCATAGCACCCTCTAAAACCACTTAGTGCCTCCATAGAGTCAACTCAATTTACAAGACATCTATAGAGCACCAACTGTTTTGCCATCAAGTAAGAGTTTCTCCTAATCAATAAATGTGATCATTTTCCATATTTTAAAAAATACTTGGAGGTGATACTTTGCTAATATTCTACTAAACTGGATGAAATGTTTCCAAGAGATGTATTCTGAGATATTTAATAAAGTATAAGCACACCATGCAAATGTATTTCTCACTGTCCTCTTGTAATTGATCAATCTATTGTATTAAACTGAGTATGTATTCAATAAAAGTTAAAGAATTGGGCGCTTGGATGGTTCAGTCGGTATTAGAGTTAATTAAGCATGCAAGACCCAGAGCCAGTCCTCCTACTCTGTCTCAGTGTGCTCATTTATAAAATGGGGATAGAACCTCCCCAAACTGACACAAGGATTGAACATATAACTATGGTGACTATATCACAGGCATATAGTAAGTTTCAGTAAAATGTCAGTTATTAGTAATAGTATTATTCCTTCCTTCACTCCCTGTCAACCAAGATGGACCCTCAACAGAAATACTATTGGCATTTGGGACTAGACAGCTCCTTGTAGTATAGAACTGTCCTGTATATTGCAGCTAGTGTAGCATCCCTCCTCTCAACGCCTAGCAGTGACACTCAGGCATTATGACAACGCCCCCCCCCCCCAAAAAAAAAGCCTACACATTTCTAGATGCCTCTTAAGTGAGCTGTACCAACTAGGAGTCAGTGAGCTAAACCACAGAAGACATCACACACCATGCCTAGATGGTCAATGAGGTAGAAGTGTTTAAAACAAAGGATTCAAGAAAATACTATCAAGTAGTTATAAATGTATATAACATGGATGTACACTGAAAAGATATGTCTAATACTCCCATAAATAAGCATATCAACTTATAAAACAAATAACATGAATTATCCCCAAAAAGCCACAAATAAAAGCTTTCTCTCTATCCCATGGTGACTCTCCACATTTCTTATCACCTGCAGATCCACAGGTTTGGTTCCACCCTCATCATCTGTGGCTCCTCTAACTTAACTGGTTGATCTGCTTTCCCTCATTGCAGCAAGCATTATCTTTACAAAACAAAAGTCTGTTGCACTTCCCTCCTTACATTTCTTCAAAGGCACCAAACTTCTTGACAGACAAAGTCCTCCACGGTGTCACCAGACTCCACTCTTCCAACTCCATCTCCTGCTGGCACACCCTCCTGAAGACTCAGTTCAAACAGCCATCTTTATGGTCTTCTTGGCTCTTGGCCCCCTCAGGCCTTACTTGACTTCAATCCTTTCCTGTGTTCCCAAACCTCTGCTATAGCACCTCTCACAAGTGTTTATTTACGCATCTTATCCCTCCGTGTCTCCACTTCTAGGCACAATAGGATCTCAGTAAATGTTTGTGGAATAAATACATTAATGATAATATTCACTGATTATTAACCAAAACTAGATTCGCTGATAGCTTTCTCACCCCCTTGAACTGACCTTGAACACCCCTCACTGACCTTGCTCTAGTTTCATGCAACAAAAAGACACTACCACAAAAGAAAAAGCACATCATTGATTGTGATTCTTACACATTCTGCCTAAAACCTCTCACAAAGCCAAGTGTTCATCTTCAAATATACTCTTCCCCCTAGAAATCCTTCTCCTTGACCAGGGGACACACCCAACTCTACTTAGCCCCAAGGTTCTTCACTGGGCTAAGTAGAGAGTATCATTGTTATTCTCAGTTACAAAGACCTCATCAGTAAACTCTGCATGGGATCAAGTTTCTAGGAAACACATACAGAACACATGAAATGGAAATACTGGATCCATTCAGAAGTTTGAAACCTTCTGTAACATTACATTTTGGGATCTGTGCTTTCAAGACCTGAAAAGTGAAGAACCAAAAGTTCTTGGAGTAGAAAGACAGATTATAAGGCTTGTCTTCTAATGTTTCTTCTTTGTCTGATAGTTTCACCTCCTTAAAAAAATAAAAAAAAAAAAGATATACTTTTCCCCAGAAAGTTGTATGGATAGAGAATTTGACAAGTGGTTCCTTTATTTCAAAAGACCACAGCATGGTGGCTGTTCTGCTGCACTGACCTAACCAAGAGCTGGTCAACTATGAATGATTTAACACCAGGTTCCCTGTAGGGCCAAATGTTTACTGAATGCTCACCAAGTGCCAAGAACTTACATGTTCACAGTGTCCTTTAAATATTCCCAGGAGCCTGCAGGGTAGAAATTACTAACACCCATTGTATAGGTCAAGGAAACTGAAGCTCAGAGAGATCTAGTGGCCCAGGGGCACACATCTGGAAAGTAAGCAAGCTAAGTCTCCAAACTCCAACACCAGGCAGTGTCCCAGCACCAGAAAGGATTTGGCCACAAGTTAACCATGTCCAGGGTAGACCCTTGAGATTGAGGATCCTTGGGCAGGTGGAGAAGGGGCAGCGGGAAGAGCCCAAAGTTTTACTTAGCAGCCAGAGATTTAAATTTATATCACTGGCTTCAGTGCATTCCCACAATTTAGGCTACTTTCTGTACATTCAAGGAAACTTTAAGAATTTTCTCTTTAGAAAATGTGGTTTATTTTAGCATAGAATTTTTGCAAATACATACTAATTCCTCAAAAGTTATTCAAGATGCCAAATATTCCTTCTTGAAGCAATCCTAAACAACCTTAAAACACCTGGTATACAGGGCAAATCCCTGGAATATTCCATGTCTTCTAGGAAATGCAATGGCGTATTTGAGGGTATGGGAGATCATTTTTTAATGTTCCACCTCACATGTTTCATTGGAGATGAAGACATAATAAAATCTTATAGGCGGGGAAGTGAATTTTCAATTATAGAGATTCTTTTTTTGAATGTTTATTTACTCATTTTGAGAGAGAGAGAGAGTGCATCAGTAGGGGAGGGACAGAGAGAGAGGGAGAGAGACAGTCCCAAGTAGTCTATGTATTGTCAGCGCAGAGCCCTACTTGGGGCTGGATCCCACACGGGAGATCATGACCCGAACTGAAACCAAGTCAGGTGCTTAACTGAGCCACCCAGGCACCCTTCAATTAAAAAATTCTAAAAACAACATTTTTTTGTATATTTATATGATATTTTTAAAACACAGTTAAGCTTTACAGACTAATACAATCAATAAATCCAATTATTTTTATAAGTTCCCTTTAAATAGAGCACCTAAGATATCCAAAGGTTATTTCTAGCTAAAAGCCAAATTCTGTTTCATTTTATTATATCCATCATTCAGTTTTAACTTAGAAAAAGGAAGGAAAATAAAATTTTTTAAAACTTAATAGTAAGAGCTTATCCTGCAGTCAGTTTATTTGCTACTCACATTCTCCCTTAATATTATTATGCACACACTTACTCATTAAGTTTCATTTCCCTAAGTGATTCTTTCAACATCTGCTAAGATAGAGCAAAGGTGTCCTTCAGCCTGACTTTTCTTTAAAGTCATATATTAAAACTTAACCTGGTGTGTTCTTTCAAACTATAGCTACCTTGAGAATTCTCATTTGTAACAGTAAGGTTGGCAGGGAGGAAATGAGATGAGAAGGAGAACATCTCTAATTTGTCATCAATAAAATAAATCAGGAAATACCCTTTAATCTCAAGAGTACAATTTACTGATTTAGTCATTTATTTACAAAATTGATAGAAATTGTTAACAAGGAGTTAATTGATTTAAGTCACCTGATTACTACAGTTAATTAACCACACTGACTTAATCTTCTTTGAAAACATCAACTAATCATTTCCCAGGTGTCAAGGGGTAAATCGTTAAATAAAAAATAAACCTCTGTCCCCCTCTTCAAGGGAGATTTCTTGAGCATGTTTTCTTTGCAGATTCCAATCTAGCAACAAGCCAAGTTTGGTGTGTGTGTGTGTGTGTGTGTGTGTGTGTGTGTGTGCGCGCACGTGTGTGTGTGTGTGTGTGTGTGTGTTTTCCCCTATACAGCTATACTGAAAGAGCTGCCATCTTTCCAGGGTTTTTTCCTCTTTTATAATAAGGGAGAAGCAGCCTTGCAACCCTACCATCCATGTCATTTTGAATTACTTTAAAAAATGAGCTAGGAACACTCTTCAAGTAAAAATGAGCAAATGAAAGGCAATGGAGACTTTCACATGAGAAAGTGAGTTTTCAAAAAAATAACTTGAGAACTTATTTGGAGGGTGTGACTACAAAGAAATCGTGTGAGGGAATGGGGGTGAGGGGCACGTTATTACTGAGCTGTTCTAATCTTTTAATTTCTTTTGGTTTAATTAAATTGTCTTTTTTTGTTTGTTTTTTGAGAGGGAGAGCGAGCAGGGGAGGGGCAAAGAGAGAGGGAGAATGAGAATCCCAAGCAGACTCCACACCATCAGCACAGAGCCCGATTCGGGGCTCAAACCCATGAACCAGAGTTCATGACCCAAGCAGAAACCAAAAGTCGGCTGCCCAACCGGCTGAGCCATCCAGGCACCCCTGAGCTGTTCTAATCTTGACTGTGGTAGTGGTTACACAAATATATACACATATTAAAACTGATAGAGCTGCACACTACAAAGTCTATTTTAGTCTGTGTTAATTTTTTAAATAAAACAAAGCACTTCATAATGCCAATATTCATAAAAACTATGAAACCTTATTCCCTTTTTTAAAGATAGAAAAATTAAGACAAATCACCTGCCCCCCCCACCTCAATGAAAAGGGGGTGGGGAGGCATAAGAAAACCAATCAGAAGGAATATAACCCATGTCTCTCATGGCTACCCAGTTCTCAATTAGTAGACCCACTGCTTCTCTGAAAAAAAATAAAATAAAGCCAATTGTCTTTGATCTACCAAAGCACCCACAGTACAAGAGGGCTCTGGAGGGAACCAAAGTCCCAGGTCACTGTGACAAATCACGCTTACACTTGCTAAAGGGAAAGAGCGCAAGGGTCTTGATAAAACCTGATTCCCCTCCCGCCCTTTTCTCATTCCTTCCATCACAGCAAAGTGTTTGAAAAATAAATCTGGATTACAGTGGGATTTTGTTGCACATATTCACAATCGGCAACAACTATTAAAGACCTCTAGGATTTCCCTTACAGAGAAGTGAAAGCCTTCAATACAAGATGTATCCCTCTGAGCTCAAGTCCCACGTTTTCTCTTGTCTGCACTGCTGGGTTTAATTATTTACAGTGAGAATCATCTAACTTTCACTGCCTTCCAGTTAGTATGTTCAATTTTTAAACCACGCATTTTGTTTTTCACCAGAATCTTGGCTTTCAATGATTATTTTGCAAATTCTTTCAACACCTCACTGCACCAAATATTAGGGAAGAGGTAAATTTTTGTGGCAGAAGTGAACTGGAAAAAAAATTCAGAGTTTTGGTACACAAAAATTAACCATTTATTGGGGGCGCTTGGGTGGCTCAGTTTATTAAGCATCAGACTTCATGTGAGGTCATGATCTCATGGCTCAGTCTGTGAGTTCAAGCCCTGTGTGGGGCTCTCTGCTGTCAGCACAGAGCCCACTCTGAATCCTCTGCCTCCCTCTCTCTCTGACCCTCTCCCACTTGCAGTTTTCTTCTCTCTCTCTCTCTCAAAAATAAAAAAAATTTAAAAAAACATTTAAAAAATCAACCATTTAACAATTGACTTAAGAAATATGTGCATTTTACTTTATTCATTTGCAAATTCTTTTTATTTACTACATGCTAAAAACAAAACCAGAAATACCTATCAATAGTCATCATTATGGTCTAGAAAAATCATAACTGCAACGTACAATCCAGAAGCCTCCTCTCCATCTTACTTGGCACTGATGAATCGCTAAGGAATGACTGATAGAGCCTTACAACTTTGTTGCTTTTAAGGTCCTACTTCAAATACAGCCAACTTGAGGAAGCAGAGCCATAGTAGAAGGTAAGAAGTTCTATCTTTGAAGTCCACTTGACAGATTCACAATAGAAATTCCCTGTAAAATCATCCTAAGACCTTTTTCTCCTAGAAATGCTGATTTAGGCAACCCAGTTGAGATGAAGTTGACTCCCTTCCAAGACTACCTCTCACCTCTGGCAGCTTCCTCCCTACTTTCATCCCCCATCAAACCATACCAGTTTTGGATCTCATTCTCAGTGAACCTTGCTCTAGCAAACTTTTACCTGCATGGCTATCTCACCAAACTCCTCTGCTCTAGAGGGGTAAACATTTCTACCCTTTTAAACAGAGTTTCAGGAGGAAACAATGTCTTACTCCTAAGGACTGGTTCTAACGATGACAAAGCAGACATCTTTGGCCAAGATGAGAGACGTTTGGGGGCCAAGAGACCTTTTAGCACCTCCAGCCCATAGGCAAATGCCTTCCACATCTCTACAAGAGCAGTCTCCTCAAGGGGCACCTGGGTGGCTCAGTCGGTTGAGTGTCCAACTTCAGCTCAGGTCGTGATCTCACGGTTCATGAGTTCAAGCCCCATGTCAGGTTTTGTGCTGACAGTTCAGAGCCCGGAGCCTGCCTCAGATTTTGTGTCTTCCTCTCTCTGTGCCCCTCCCCAGCTCGTGCTTTCTCTCCCTCTCTCTCAAAATAAACAAACATTAAAAAAAAAAATTTTTTTTAATGTGTCTGATAGGGGCACCTGGGTGGCTCAGTCAGTTGAGCGTCTGACTCTGGCTCAGGTCACGATCTTGCAGTTCGTGAGTTCGAGCCCTGTGTCGAGTCCCATGTCGGGCTCTGTGCTCACAGCTCAGAGCCTGGAGCCTGCTTCAGATTCTGTGTCTCCCTCTCTCTCTGCCCCTTCCCCGCTCATGCTCTGTCTCTCTCTGTCTCTCAAAAATGAATAAATGTTGGGGCGCCTGGGTGGCGCAGTCGGTTAAGCGTCCGACTTCAGCCAGGTCACGATCTCGCGGTCCGTGAGTTCGAGCCCCGCGTCAGGCTCTGGGCTGATGGCTCGGAGCCTGGAGCCTGTTTCCGATTCTGTGTCTCCCTCTCTCTCTGCCCCTCCCCCGTTCATGCTCTGTCTCTCTCTA